>NC_059222.1:35049209-35069209 GCF_020615455.1 Coregonus clupeaformis | reverse complement strand
GGGTTCTCACTTCAAAACACAGACACTTAACTTCAACAGGGAGGCTGCAAACTTCTCAGAAATGTAATAAGAAAATATGTTTTGTAGGAAAATAAGGTTAATTTAAATTCATCAACTGTCTGGGAGAGATTAGAACAGGTTTTAGAACAGGGTTTTCAAGGTGGAATGTTGTATTGATGGGAAACTAGAACTTCCTCTTAAGTGGATGGAAGTCCTAGATGATGAATGGTAAACATTTAGGAGTCATAGTTTACTAATGACCCAGCTGGACAGTGATATTGATGTCCAATGAAATAAATCGTTATGAATTGTGTGGAATGATCAAATCAAGGCCTGTGTGTGTGTTTGTGTGTGGTGGGGTTGTAAGGTTGTGTGTGTGTGTGTATGTGCGTGCGTGCATGTGCGTGTGTGAGTGCGTACGTGCGTGCATGCAGGAGTGTGTATGTGTGTGTCTGCGTGTGCATGTCATTGGGGACTGGCCATGGGCCATGTAACAAGTGGTTGGGTGTTGGTTCTCAAGGTTATTCGTTAATCAGATTCCTTCACCGTAGGTTTTTGTAAATAATATGAACCAGAAACTGCATGCTTGTCTGTCTGTTTGTCTGTCTCTCTCCCTCTCCCTCTCTCTCTCTCTTAGAAATGCATAGGTATTGATACATTTATGTATTTTATTAAAAGCTAAGAGCTACACTACATGACCAAAAGTATGTGGACACCTGCTTGTCGAAGATCTAGTTCCAAAATCATGGGCATTAATATGGAATTGGTCCCCCCTTTGCTGCTATAACAGCCTCCACTCTTCTAGAAAGGCTTTCCACTAGTCGTTGGAACATTGCTGCAGGGACTTGCTTCCATTCAGCCATAAGAGTATTAGTGAGGTCGGGCACTGATGTTGGGCGATTAGACCTGGCTCGCAGTCGGCGTTCCAATTCATTCCAAAGGTGTTCGATGAGGTTGAGGTCAGGGCTCTGTGCTGGCCAGTCAAGTTCTTTCACACCAATCACGACAAACCATTTCTGTATGGAGCTTGCTTTGTGCATGGGGGCAAAGCAAAATGTATAGTGCATAGAATTAAAAAGTTATTGTCGGACATTATTAATTCTAATCAGACAGGTTTTTTACTTGGGCAATACATTGGAGATAATATAAGGCAAGTACTGGAAACAATAGAACACTATGAAAAATCTGGGAAACCAGGCCTGCTATTCATAGCTGACTTTGAAAAGGCTTTTGATAAAGTACGACTGGTGTTTATATATAAATGCCTGGAGCATTTCAATTTTGGAGAATCTCTTATAAATGGGTTAAAATCATGTATAGTAACCCTAGGTGTAAAATAGTCAATAATGGCTATTTCTCAGAAAGTTTTCAACTGTCAAGAGGAGTAAAACAAGGTTGTCCTCTATCGGCATATCTATTTATTATGGCCATCGAAATGTTAGCTATTAAAATCAGATCCAACAATAATATCAAGGGATTAGAAATCCAGGGCTTAAAAACAAAGGTGTCATTGTACGCTGATGATTCATGTTTTCTTTTAAATCCACAACTTGAATCCCTCCACAGCCTAATAGAGGATCTAGATACATGTTCTAACCTCTCTGGATTACAACCAAATTATGATACATGTACTATATTACGTATTGGATCACTAAAAAATAAAAAATTTACATTACCGTGTAGTTTACCAATAAAATGGTCTGATGGTGATGTGGATTTACTCGGACTACATATCCCAAAATAAATACATGATCTCACTCCAATAAATATTAATAGAAAGTTAGCAAAAATAGATAAGATATGGCTAACATGGTAAATACCTGTCTATTTGTGGAAAAATCACCCTGATTAACGCTTTAGTATTATCCCAGTTTACCTATTTGCTTATGGTCTTGCCAACGCCTAGCGAACAGTTTTTTAAATGATATGAGAAATAATTATTCAATTTTATTTGGACAAATTAAACGTGCCTATTTATATAATGAATATGAATTCGGAGGACAGAAAATATTAAATATTAAAGCATTAGACCTATCACTAAATGCTTCAGTCATACAAAAGTTATACTTAAATCCGAACTGGTTCTCTAGCAAATTAGTAAGATTGTCTTACCCCATGTTCAAGAATGGCCTTTTTCCCTTTATTCAGATTACAACCTCTCACTTTCAGTTATTTGAAAAGGAAATCATCACCCAAATATCACTATTTCTAAAACAAGCCATAGAATGTTGGTTGTAATTTCAACATTATCCTCCCGAAACAACAGAACAAATAATGCCACAAATATTGTGGTTAAACTCAAATATACTAACTGATAAAAAAAACATTTTTTTTTTTTATGTTTAAGAAAGTTATAATCTTCGTTAATGATATCATAGGTAGAACTGGTGGAGTTATGTCGCACATGCAGCTAACAAAAACATATGGAAATGTCTGTTCTGCAAAAATAACAACCAAATAATTGCAGCATTACCGCAAAAATGGAAGAAGCCCTGCATTAAAGACCATAATTGGTTAAAGAAAATTGTGATAAATAAAAAAGTATACCAGTTTCATTTAAGGACCAAAGGTTTGACAGCCGTCCCATATAGATTGCCAAATAGTTGGGAAGAGATTTTTGACGTACCGATTCCATGGCAAATGGTTTATGAACTGATATACAAAACGATGCCTGGTTCAATATTTTGAATTTTTCCATTTAAATTATTATACAAAAGTATTGCAACCAATAGAATGTTATTTATATGGGGGATACAATCTTCCCAGCTCTGCAGATTTTGCTGCGAAGAGACAGAATCATTAGATCATTTGTTTTGGTACTGTACATTTGTAGCTTGTTTTTGGTCACAGGTCCAGGAATGGCTGAAGGATTGCAATATTTACCTGGAGTTAACCCTGCAGATAGCACTACTGGGTGATCTGAAAAGTCATAGTCAATCGATCAATAATATAATAATACTTTTAGCAAAAATGTTTATTTCAATTTACAATCTGTAGAAACAATGAGAATAGAAGGGTTCAGAACTTTTGTGAAACATCACAGTACAGTTGAGAAATATTTGGCAAGTAGAAATCCAGTATGGATTGTGTTAAGAGATAGATGGGAGGGGTTGAATGGAGCTGAAGGTTGGGACTGATGACAACTAACAACAGCAAAATAACTAATGTAAAACATTCTGTCCATAATAAGTATATAGGTTGAGAACTTTTGTGAAAGAGCACAGTTTGGGGGATATGGCATGTAGAGGCAAACCGGATGGACATCGTAAAAATGATCGGAGAGGTTGAGGGTAGAGGAAGTTCAGGAGTAAAAACAAACAAAATATAATTATTGTAAAATTGACCATAAAATGTATATAGTATGCATTCACCCCACTTGGCCAAAGTCAATACTTTGTAGAGCCACCTTTTGCAGCAATTACAGCTGCAAGTCTCTTGGGGTATGTCTCTATAAGCTTGGCACATCTAGCCACTGGGATTTTTGCCCATTCTTCAAGGCAAAACTGCTCCAGCTCCTTCAAGTTGGATGGGTTCCGCTGGTGTACAGCAATCTTTAAGTCATACCACAGATTCTCAATTCGATTGAGGTCTGGGCTTGGACTGGGCCATTCCAAGACATTTAAATGTTTCCCCTTAAACCACTCAAGTGTTGCTTTAGCAGTATGCTTAGGGTCATTGTCCTGCTGGAAGGTGAACCTCTGCCCCAGTCTCAAATCTCTGGAAGACTGAAACAGGTTTCCCTCAAGAATTTCCCTGTATTTAGCACCATCCATCATTCCTTCAATTCTGACCAGTTTCCCAGTCCCTGCAGATGAAAAACATCCCCACAGCATGATGCTGCCACCACCATGCTTCACTGTGGGGATGGTGTTCTCGGGGTGACGAGAGGTGTTGGGTTTGCGCCAGACATAGCGTTTTCCTTGATGGCAAAAAGCTCAATTTTAGTCTCATCTGACCAGAGTACCTTCTTCTATATGTTTGGGGAGTCTCCCACATGCCTTTTGGCGAACACCAAACGTGTTTGCTTATTTTTTTTTCTGGCCACTTTTCCGTAAAGCCCAGCTCTGTGGAGTGTACGGCTTAAAGTGGTCCTATGGACAGATACTCCAATCTCCGCTGTGGAGCTTTGCAGCTGTTTCAGGGTTATCTTTGGTCTCTTTGTTGCCTCTCTGATTAATGCCCTCCTTGCCTGGTCCCTGAGTTTTGGTGGGCGGCCCTCTCTTGGCAGGTTTGTAGAGGTGCCGTTTTTTCCATTTTTTAATAATGGATTCAATGGTGCTCCGTGGGATGTTCAAAGTTTTGGATATTTGTTTATAACCCAACCCTGATCTATACTTCTTCACAACTTTGTCCCTGACCTGTTTGGAGAGCTCCTTGGTCTTCATGGTGCAACTTGCTTGGTGGTGCCCCTTGCTTGTTGGTGTTGCAGACTCTGGGGCCTTTCAGAACAGGTGTACATATACTGAGATCATGTGACAGATCATGTGACACTTAGATTGCACACAGGTGGACTTTATTTAACTAATTATGTGACTTCTGAAGGTAATTGGTTGCACCATATCTTATTTTGGGACTTCATAGCAAATCGGGTGAATACATATGCACGCACCACTTTTCCGTTATTTATTTTTTAGAATTTATGAAACAAGTTATTTTTTAAATTTCCCTTCACCAATTTGGACTATTTTGTGTATGTCCATTACATGAAATCCAAATAAAAATCCATTTAAATTACAGGTTGTAATGCAACAAAAATGCCAAGGGGGAAGAATACTTTTGCAAGGCACTTGTAGTGTCGAGAAAACGATGCTGATATGCTGTGACAACAAGGAATCCGCTGACACGGTACTTTGAATATAAAGGTTTATTATATCAAAGGATTTCAGCGTCAATTTACAGACATCTGCAGACATCTGGAGAATAACCGGTCCAATCTCTAATATGTTATTCTCCCCTCCTTTGTCCCAAACCATAGTATATATATCCTATGTAACCTGATATGGGTGTTTTCCCCTACAGACCAATCCCAGGACTCCACCTAGCAGACTTCCTCTGTTTTAGGGTGCCCCTATAGAATGCTCTCCAGATGCTCCCTTAAGCTGGGTCAACATCCTCTAAGACCATTTGCAACCATTAGCAAAGTCATAAATTGCTTAGACACCACACATTGTATGAGCTGGAAGTAGTAGCATTGTTGTTCACTAGTTTACCCCAATTAGGGGAGGGGTGGTGGGGTTGGAAAGTAATAAAGGAAAATACATTTTAAAAAAGGATATGTATATGTATGTATGTATATGTATTTATATGTATGTATGTGTATATGTACAGTGGGGGAAAAAAGTATTTAGTCAGCCACCAATTGTGCAAGTTCTCCCACTTAAAAAGATGAGAGAGGCCTGTAATTTTCATCATAGGTACACGTCAACTATGACAGACAAATTTAGATTTTTTTTCTCCAGAAAATCACATTGTAGGATTTTTAATGAATTTATTTGCAAATTATGGTGGAAAATAAGTATTTGGTCACCTACAAACAAGCAAGATTTCTGGCTCTCACAGACCTGTAACTTCTTCTTTAATAGGCTCCTCTGTCCTCCACTCGTTACCTGTATTAATGGCACCTGTTTGAACTTGTTATCAGTATCAAAGACACCTGTCCACAACCTCTAACAGTCACACTCCAAACTCCACTATGGCCAAGACCAAAGAGCTGTCAAAGGACACCAGAAACAAAATTGTAGACCTGCACCAGGCTGGGAAGACTGAATCTGCAATAGGTAAGCAGCTTGGTTTGAAGAAATCAACTGTGGGAGCAATTATTAGGAAATGGAAGAAATACAAGACCACTGATAATCTCCTTCGATCTGGGGCTCCACGCAAGATCTCACCCCGTGGGACCAAAGAAACAAAGCCTACCATCAGTAACACACTACGCCGCCAGGGACTCAAATCCTGCAGTGCCAGACGTGTCCCCCTGCTTAAGCCAGTACATGTCCAGGCCCGTCTGAAGTTTGCTAGAGTGCATTTGGATGATCCAGAAGAGGATTGGGAGAATGTCATATGGTCAGATGAAACCAAAATATAACTTTTTGGTAAAAACTCAACTCGTCGTGTTTGGAGGACAAATAATGCTGAGTTGCATCCAAAGAACACCATACCTACTGTGAAGCATGGGGGTGGAAACATCATGCTTTGGGGCTGTTTTTTCTGCAAAGGGACCAGGATGACTGATCCGTGTAAAGGAAAGAATGAATGGGCCATGTATCGTGAGATTTTGAGTGAAAACCTCCTTCCATCAGCAAGGGCATTGAAGATGAAATGTGGCTGGGTCTTTCAGCATGACAATGATCCCAAACACACCGCCCGGGCAACGAAGGAGTGGCTTCGTAAGAAGCATTTCAAGGTCCTGGAGTGGCCTAGCCAGTCTCCAGATCTCAACCCCATAGAAAATCTTTGGAGGGAGTTGAAAGTCCGTGTTGCCCAGCAACAGCCCCAAAACATCACTGCTCTAGAGGAGATCTGCATGGAGGAATGGGCCAAAATACCAGCAACAGTGTGTGAAAACCTTGTGAAGACTTACAGAAAACGTTTGACCTGTGTCATTGCCAACAAAGGGTATTTAACAAAGTATTGAGAAACTTTTGTTATTGACCAAATACTTATTTTCCACCATAATTTGCAAATAAATTCATAAAAAATCCTACAATGTGATTTTCTGGAAATTTTTTTCTCATTTTGTCTGTCATAGTTGACGTGAACCTATGATGAAAATTACAGGCCGCTCTCATCTTTTTAAGTGGGAGAACTTGCACAATTGGTGGCTGACTAAATCATTTTTTTCCCCCACTGTATGTATGTATATATATATATATATATTTGCGAGAAAAAAAAAAAAATGGGGGATTGGAAGTGATGCAGACAATTACATTGATGGAAGTTACAATCTATCTGCAATATTAAAGCTGATCTACCCCCCCCAAAAAAATAAAAAAAATAAGTATGAGGTCTTGCTATTTATTACTAAGTATGAAGTATTGCTATTTGAAGTACATTTACATTTACATTTTAGTCATTTAGCAGACGCTCTTATCCAGAGCGACTTACAGGAGCAATTAGGGTTAAGTGCCTTGCTCAAGGGCACATTAACGTCATTTAGCAGACGCTCTTAGCCAGAGCGACTCACAAATTGGTGCGTTCACCCTATAGCCAGTGGGATAACCTTTATCCTTTACTTTATCTTATCCCAGGTATTCCTTAAAGAGTTGGGGTTTCAAGTGTCTCCGGAAGGTGGTGAGTGACTCCGCTGTCCTGGCGTCGTGAGGGAGCTTGTTCCACCATTGGGGTGCCAGAGCAGCGAACAGTTTTGACTGGGCTGAGCGGGAACTATGCTTCCGCAGAGGAAGGGGAGCCAGCAGGCCAGAGGTGGATGAACGCAATGCCCTCGTTTGGGTGTAGGGACTGATCAGAGCCTGAAGGTACAGAGGTGCCGTTCCCCTCACTGCTCCATAGGCAAGCACCATGATCTTGTAGCGGATGCGAGCTTCAACTGGAAGCCAGTGGAGTGTGCGGAGGAGCGGGGGTGACGTGAGAGAACTTGGGAAGGTTGAACACCAGACGGGCTGCGGCATTCTGGATGAGTTGTAGGGGTTTAATGGCACAGGCAGGGAGGCCAGCCAACAGCGAGTTGCAGTAGTCCAGCCGGGAGATGACAAGTGCCTGGATTAGGACCTGTGCCGCTTCCTGTGTAAGGCAGGGTCGTACTCTCCGAATGTTGTAGAGCATGAACCTGCAGGAGCGGGTCACCGCCTTGATGTTGGCGGAGAACGACAGGGTGTTGTCCAGGGTCACGCCTAGGCTCTTCGCACTCTGGGAGGAGGACACAGCGGAGTTGTCAACCGTGATGGCGAGATCATGGAACGGGCAGTCCTTCCCCGGGAGGAAGAGCAGCTCCGTCTTGCCAGGGTTCAGCTTGAGGTGGTGATCCGTCATCCACACTGATATGTCTGCCAGACATGCAGAGATGCGATTCGCCACCTGGTTATCAGAAGGGGGAAAGGAGAAGATTAGTTGTGTGTCGTCTGCGTAGCAATGATAGGAGAGGCCATGTGAGGATATGACAGAGCCAAGTGACTTGGTGTATAGCGAGAAATAGGAGAGGGCCTAGAACTGAGCCATGGGGACACCAGTGGTGAGAGCACGTGGTGCGGAGACAGATTTCGCCACGCCACTTGTAGGAGCGACCGGTCAGGTAGGACGCAATCCAGGAGTGAGCCGCGCCGGAGATGCCCAGCTCGGAGAGGGTGGAGAGGAGGATCTGATGGTTCACAGTATCAAAGGCAGCAGACAGGTCTAGAAGGACAAGAGGACAGAGGAGAGAAGAGTTAGCTTTAGAAGTGCGGAGAGCATCCGTGACACAGAGAAGAGCAGTCTCAGTTGAATGACCAGTCTTGAAACCAGACTGGTTTGGATCAAGAAGGTAATTCTGAGAGAGATAGCAAGAGAGTTGGCTAAAGACGGCACGCTCAAGAGTTTTGGAGAGAAAAGAAAGAAGGGATACTGGTCTGTAGTTGTTGACATCAGTGGGATCGAGTGTTGGTTTCTTGAGAAGGGGTGCAACTCTCGCTCTCTTGAAGACGGAAGGGACATAGCCAGTGGTCAAGGATGAGTTGATGAGCGAGGTGAGGTAAGGGAGAAGGTCACCGGAGATGGTCTGGAGAAGAGAGGAGGGGATAGGGTCAAGAGGGCAGGTTGTTGGGCGGCCGGCCGTTAACAAGTCGCAAGATTTCATCTGGAGAGAGAGTGGAGAAAGAAGTCAAAGCATAGGGTAGGGCAGTGTGAGCAGGACCAGCAGTGTCATTTGACTCAACAAACGAGGATCGGATGTCGTCAACCTTCTTTTCAAAATGGTTGACGAAGTCATCCACAGAGAGGGAGGAGGGGGGTGGAGGGAGAGGAGGATTCAGCAGGGAGGAGAAGGTGGCAAAGAGCTTCCTAGGGTTAGAGGCAGATGCTTGGAATTTAGAGTGGTAGAAAGTGGCTTTAGCAGCAGAAACAGATGAAGAAAATGTAGAGAGGAGGGAGTGAAAAGATGCCAGGTCCGCAGGGAGTCTAGTTTTCCTCCATTTCCGCTCGGCTGCCCGGAGCCCTGTTCTGTGAGCTCGCAAGCCACGGTGCAAGGGGGGAGGACCGAGCCGGCCGGGAGGATAGGGGACATAGAGAGTCAAAGGATGCAGAAAGGGAGCAGAGGAGGGTT
The DNA here is from genome assembly GCF_020615455.1 of Coregonus clupeaformis. Lineage (NCBI taxonomy): Eukaryota > Metazoa > Chordata > Actinopteri > Salmoniformes > Salmonidae > Coregonus > Coregonus clupeaformis. The sequence continues at coordinate 35,059,956 of NC_059222.1, read as the reverse complement.
GAGGAGGCAGAATCAGGAGATTGGAGGGAGAAGGATTGAGCAGAGGGAAGAGATGATAGGATGGAAGAGGAGAGAGTAGCGGGAGAGAGAGAGCGAAGGTTGCGACGGCGCATTACCATCTGAGTAGGGGCAGAGTGAGTAGTGTTGGAGGAGAGCGAGAGAGAAAAGGATACAAAGTAGTGGTCGGAGACATGGAGGGGAGTTGCAGTGAGATTAGTAGAAGAACAGCATCTAGTAAAGATGAGGTATTGCCTGCCTTGTGAGTAGGGGGGGACGGTGAGAGGGTGAGGTCAAAAGAGGAGAGGAGTGGAAAGAAGGAGGCAGAGAGAAATGAGTCAAAGGTAGACGTAGGGAGGTTGATGTCACCCAGAACTGTGGAATCAGGAAGCAAGTACAGGGAGTGAATTTAATATTAAATTAAACAAAACAAGAAACACGAGTAGCGTACAGACATGAAACACAAACACAGAGTCAATACCGCCTGGGGATGGAACCAAAGGGAGTGACATACAGTGGGGAGAACAAGTATTTGATACACTGCTGATTTTGCAGGTTTTCCTACTTACAAAGCATGTAGAGGTCTGTAATTTTTATCATAGGTACACTTCAATTGTGAGAGACGGAATCTAAAACCAAACTCCAGAAAATCACATTGTATGATTTTTAAGTAATTAATTTGCATTTTATTGCATGACATAAGTATTTGATCACCTACCAACCAGTAAGAATTCCGGCTCTCACAGACCTGTTAGTTTTTCTTTAAGAAGCCCTCCTGTTCTCCACTCATTACCTGTATTAACTGCACCTGTTTGAACTCATTACCTGTATAAAAGACACCTGTCCACACACTCAATCAAACAGACTCCAACCTCTCCACAATGGCCAAGACCAGAGAGCTGTGTAAGGACATCAGGGATAAAATTGTAGACCTGCACAAGGCTGGGATGGGCTACAGGACAATAGGCAAGCAGCTTGGTGAGAAGGCAACAACTGTTGGCGCAATTATTAGAAAATGGAAGAAGTTCAAGATGACGGTCAATCACCCTCGGTCTGGGGCTCCATGCAAGATCTCACCTCGTGGGGCATCAATGATCATGAGGAAGGTGATTGATCAGCCCAGAACTACACGGCAGGACCTGGTCAATGACCTGAAGAGAGCTGGGACCACAGTCTCAAAGAAAACCATTAGTAACACACTACGCCGTCATGGATTAAAATCCTGCAGCGCACGCAAGGTCCCCCTGCTCAAGCCAGCGCATGTCCAGGCCCGTCTGAAGTTTGCCAATGACCATCTGGATGATCCAGAGGAGGAATGGGAAAAGGTCATGTGGTCTGATGAGACAAAAATAGAGCTTTTTGGTCTAAACTCCACTCGCCGTGTTTGGAGGAAGAAGAAGGATGAGTACAACCCCAAGAACACCATCCCAACTGTGAAGCATGGAGGTGGAAACATCATTCTTTGGGGATGGTTTTCTGCAAAGGGGACAGGACGACTGCACCATATTGAGGGGAGGATGGATGGGGCCATGTATCGCGAGATCTTGGCCAACAACCTCCTTGCCTCAGTAAGAGCATTGAAGATGGGTCATGGCTGGTTCTTCCAGCATGACAACGACCCAAAACCACAGCCAGGGCAACTAAGGACTGGCTCCGTAAGAAGCATCCCAAGGTCCTGGAGTGGCCAAGCCAGTCTCCAGACCTGAACCCAATAGAAAATCTTTGTAGGGAGCTGAAAGTCCATATTGCCCAGCGACAGCCCCGAAACCTGAAAGGTCTGTATGGAGGAGTGGGCCAAAATCCCTGCTGCAGTGTGTGCAAACTTGGTCAAGACCTACAGGAAACGTATGATCTCTGTAATTGCAAACAAAGGTTTCTGTACCAAATATTAAGTTCTGCTTTTCTGATGTATCAAATACTTATGTCATGCAATAAAATGCAAATTAATTACTTAAAAATCATACAATGTGATTTTCTGGAGTTTGGTTTTAGATTCCGTCTCTCACAGTTGAAGTGTACCTATGATAAAAATTACAGACCTCTACATGCTTTGTAAGTAGGAAAACCTGCAAAATCGGCAGTGTATCAAATACTTGTTCTCCCCACTGTATATAGGGGAGGTAATCAGGAAGGTGATTGAGTCCAAGTAAGTCTGATGAGGCACTGGTGCGCGTAACGATGGTGAGGGAGTATACTTGACACAATTGTGTTTTTTTGGGTTTCACCTTATGAAAAAAAGAGTTAGAGACTTTGGAAAAGTACTCCCACTGCAGATATGATTAACCATTCATAGTTAATTCCTAACTTTAAGATTGTGGAGTTAATGCCTAAACTTAACCCAAAGCATTTGGAGTTAATGCCTACATTTAACCTTAAACACTTTGACATTTGAGGTTTGGTACAACTTCATAATTTGACACTTGAGAAACATTCTGATGCGAGATAGACGGTGAGAGCTTGTTGTATTTTTATTTTTTTTGTCATTTAGCAGACGCTCTTATCCAGAGCGACTTACAGGAGCAATTAGGGTTAAGTGCCTTGCTCAAGGGCACATCTACAGATTTTTCACCTAGTCGGCTTGGGGATTAAAACCAGCAACCTTTTGGTTACTGGCATAACGCTCTTAATCACTACGCTACCTGCTTCAGCCCCTGTTTTTTTTTTATATAGTTTGATTGCTTTCAAATCAAATCCCAGAAAATGTTATTGGCTTATGTTCCAAGGCAACATACTTTTAATTTAAAACTGAAAAGTATATATATTTGAAAGTAGATGAAGTCATTATCCCTTTGAAAAATACCGTACCTGTTTGTCCCAATTTCCCTACGATATGAATGCAATCAGAGAGAGCTCAGTCAGTCAGGGAGACCAGAGCTCATTCAGATGATAAAACAACATCTTGCTGTGTATGTGTGTCCTCTCCTAGACTATGGGACTGCAATCCTATGTTTGATTGCCATTGCTAAAAATGTATATTTTTAAACATTGTTCCCCAAAAAAGGAGAAGACAGTGTTTCCGATGCTCCCGTTGTTATGGTTTTACTTTGCAACTACCTTTGGGTTCAAAAATAAATAATAATAAATAAAACCCACACCTACGTCAGCATTGAAACGCTGCAAAATATGTTTTCTTACATTTTCATTGGTGGTGGTTGTGTCAGCTCCAGAAGTGAGAAAAATGACCCAGGATGCATTATAAATGGCACCCTATTCCCTATTTAGTGCACTACTTTTTTTTACCAGGGCCCATAGGGCTCTTTTCAAAAGTAGTGCAGTAGATAGGGAATAGGGTGTAATTTGGGACAGAACAGAGTTCTGCTGTATCATCTGACCAGACCTTTAGTCACTACTGTGTGGCCTTATTGGAGGACACAGCCATTTATCACCGCTACACACACACAAACAGCGTGCACGCACGCACGCACGCACGCAGGCACCATACATCATCCAGTTCTCGCCCTTCCTAAATCAAGCCGACACTGTCACAGCTAGCGCCCGTAAAGCAGTAGCCAGTTCTGCTGTAACAGTAAAGGTTCAACTCAATAAAAGGTGGGCGGTACTAAAACACACTTTATTCTTCATGACGGCACAGGAGATATTATAGCACCCAGTACATTCCAGCCAAGACGCAACAACAGATATCAGAGTAGGGCTGCGTCCCAAATGACACCCTATTCCCTATATAGTGCACTACTCCCAAAAGTAGTGCACTATATAGGGAATAGGGTGCCATTTGGGACACACACTAGGCTTTGAGTTCAGAGGGGTAGTTACAGAATAAGTTGTATTTCTGTAGAAAGGTTACTATGAGAATCACTGCTGATGGCTGGTATGAGGGCCAGTTTATGTTGGTAAGGCTACTGTTATCCGGGCCTGAAGGACCCCAGTTCTGTTTTATTTTCCAACAAGCTCGCATGTTTTTTTCCAATTTGACTTCAGATTCTGACATTTATCTTTTTCTCTCAGAACATCCCCCAAAACATTCACACCCTGGGCTGCTCTTCCTGCTGCCCATTGTTCCATTTCTCCAAACGTCAATTTTAAAAGTTAAGGGTTAAGGTTTTGGATAGCGTTAAAACATTGTTTAGGCATTCATTCCGAATGGTTAAGGGTTAAGGGTTAAGGTTTTGGATAGCTTTAAAACATTTTTTTAGGCATTCATTTCGAATGGTTAAGGTTTGGGATTCATCAAAAAAATCTTAACTAGTGTCTACCACTGGGATTGAACACATTACATTATTCATGTGATTACGCCCATCTATCACTCAAGTTCACAATGCTCAAGCAAAACTCAAGCCTACCTCATGGTAATAGCGCTCACTGTTGCCCCTAGTGGCTGGTTTTGAATGCATTTCCCGATGTCCTCAGGACATGGACAGACGTCCAATTTTGAAGTAAATCTTGAGCGATCTGGCTGTTATTTTCTACCTGATGGTTCATTGGATCAGGGATGGAATGAAAACCAGTTGTGCTTTGGACCGGATTTTAAAAGTCTTGGCTTACAGCCAAAATCCTAATATAAATTTCAAGCCAGGAGAGATGGAGATTTTAACTTATGTTCAAGAATCATTACTTTTTGACTGCTTCTGCAACCCCCTCCCCCCCTCCCCCCCCCCCTCCCCCCTCGCTCCACTCCTTCCCCAGACTCACCGAATCAATTTACTTCACTAGTTGGTGTTTTCCCAAAAATGGGTGATGGTTGTAGTTAATATGCAGCAAGAGGAAGTACAAATTGTACATTAATCTTTTACAGAATTAGGGGATGAAATATGCATGACTTCAGAGAGCTGTCTGATAGAGGAGGAGAGAGAGAGGGGAAGAGAGGGGGAGAGAGCGTGAGGGAGAAAGAGGGGGGAGAGAGAGAGTGCGAGGGAGGGTGGGATAGGGGGAGGTAGGGGGGAGAGGCAAGGAAGACGGGCGAGGGGGAGGGAGGGGATCGCAGTAGTTTTGACACTGATGTTGGATGAGGACAGTATGCATCCTTTTCCTCTCTCCCTCCCTTCCTCCCTTCCTCCCTGACTCCCTGACTCCCTTCCTCCCTGACTCCCTCCCTCCCTGACTCCCTGACTCCCTGACTCCCTTCCTCCCTGACTCCCTGACTCCCTGACTCCCTCCCTGCCACCCTTCCTCCCTGACTCCCTGACTCCCTCACTCCCTGCCACCCTGACTCCCTGACTCCCTGACTCCCTGACTCCCTGACTCCCTCCCTCCCTGCCACCCTGACTCCCTTACTCACTGACTCCCTGCCACCCTGACTCCCTGATTCCCTGACTCCCTAACACCCTAACTCCCTGACACCCTGACTCCCTGACTCCCTGACTCCCTCCCTCCCTGACACCCTGACTCCCTGACTCCCTGACTCCCTCCCTGACACCCTGACTCTGTGACTCCCTGACTCCCTGCCACCCTGACTCCCTGACACCCTGACTCCTTGACTCCCTGACTCCCTGACTCCATGACTCCCTGAGTCCCTCCCTCCCTGACTCCCTGACTCCCTGACACCATGACTCTCTGACTCCCTGACTCCCTCCCTCCCTGCCACCCTGACTCCCTGACTCCCTGACTCCCTCCCTGACACCCTGACTCTGTGACTCCCTGACTCCCTGCCACCCTGACTCCCTGACTCCCTGAGTCTCTCCCTCCCTGACTCCCTGACTCCCTAACACCCTGACTCCCTGACTCCCTGACTCCCTGATTTTGTGGGCAGTGTGCACATAGTCTGTCTTCTCTTGAGAGCCAGGTCTGCCTATGGTTGCCTTTCTCAATAGTAAGGCTGTGCTCACTTAGTCTGTGCAGAGTCAAAGCTTTCCTTAATTGTGGGCATCAGGTATTCTGCCACTGTGTACTCTCTGTTTAGGGCCAAATAGCATTCTAGTTTGATCTTTTTTTTGTTAATTCTTTCCAATGTGTCAAGTAGTTATCTTTTTGTGTTCTCATGATTTGGTTGGGTCTAATTTTGTTGCTGTTGCTGTCTCTCTCGACAGCCCTCTATCTTCTATTCTCTCTCTCTCTCTCTCTCTCTCTCTCTCTCTCTCTCTCTCTCTCTCTCTCTCTCTCTCTCTCTCTCTCTCTCTCTCTCTCTCTCTCTCTCTCTCTCTCTCTTTTGATGTTGAACTGCATGAATAGTTAAATAAAGAGCTTTTGAATGTCAAAAAGTCCAAAAATAAATAAATCAGTACCCCCAACTCAAAACATCTTCCTGCTTCTAGGTCTCTCCATACCTCTTTTTCTATATCTCTCTCCCTCCCTTTCTCACCCTCTCCTTATCCTTCTCAGCCGTCTCAACCAAGAACATGAACCAGAAGAGAGCATGCTAAACCTCCTATAATCCTCTCATTTTTCCTCCCACCTGACCTTAATAAGTTATTTCACTTTATAGTTGTAAGTTATTCCTCTACTGCAGAGGAAGAGAGAGAAGAGCAAAGAGGGGAAAGGAAGGAGAGGGCTGTCGCAGCCCTAGCTAACAAACTTGTAGTGAATGACAAATTAAAAGCTTTAAAGTTACTCTATGTATATTATGCTGGTACATTTGTAGATGTTAAGTTTGTCGTGAACCTCTATGGAAGAGTTGGTACAGAATGTCCTGAACATTTTCAACCAGGGAATAACAGTGTCCTTGGAATATTTTCAAATACTTTTCAATAAGTACTAAACAAAAATAACAATATTAAAACCCTTCAATAGTAGATAAACACAATCTATCTATTCCAAAAACTCATTAAGTAAACACTAGCCATCTGTCTGTAAGTGTTATATCATTGACGTTATAATTCATTTGATTATGATTTCTAATGTTTGTCATCAAAGGTACTCATCTGTCTCATCCTACCTCCTAATTTCCTTTATGCATATCACATTTCCAGAGGACATTTAATTCCTGTGAGAAAAATGTTTAAATATAGTTTGATTGCTTTCAAATTGAATCCCTAGAAACTGTTATTGGCTTTTGTTTCAAGACAACAGACTTTTAATTAGTTTTTTTAATTTAAAACTTAAAAGTATATCTATTTGAAAGGAGATGAAGTCATTATACCTTTGAAAAATACCTGTTTGTGCCAATTTCCCAACGCTATGAATTCAATCAGATTGAGCTCAGTCATTCAGGGAGACCAGAGCTCATTCAGATGATAAAACAATTGGCTGTGTATGTGTGTGTGTGTGTGTGTGTTTGTGTGTGTGTGTGTCTTTAATGAACACGAGGGGAATGGATGCTCCTCTCAGTAGTGAGCCCAGGCTACAGGCAGTGTGTTTGTGTTTTTTTGTGTGTGCGTGCATACAGGTGTGTGTGTGTGTGTGTGTAGCAGCAGTGCTAATCCCAGCCAGTAGATTACTTATTGATTACACACATTCAGTAATGCAGAGGATGCATCTGGAGAATCTACTACACCGGGGCTGTTTTAGTCATGAAGGAACTCTCTCTCACACTCTCTCTCGCTATTTGTCTCTCTCTCTCTCTTTCTCTCTGTCTCTCTGTCTCTCTCACCATCTGTCTCTCTTTCTCTCTGTCTCTGTCTCTCTCGCTATCTCTCTCTCTCTCTCTCGCTCTCTCTCTCTCGTTCTCTCTGTCTCCCTCGCTACCTGTTTCTCTCTCTCTGTCTCAATTCAATTCAATTCAATTTAAGGGCTTTATTGGCATGGGAAACGCATGTTAACATTGCCAAAGCAAGTTAAGTAAATAGTAAACAAAAGTGAAATAAACAATAAATATTAACAGTAAACGTTACACTCAGAAGTTCCAAAAGAATAAAGACATTTCAAAGGTCATATTATGTATACAGTGAGGGAAAAAAGTATTTGATCCCCTGCTGATTTTGTACGTTTTGCCACTGACAAAGAAATGATCAGTCTATAATATTAATGGTAGGTTTATTTGAACAGTGAGAGACAGAATAACAACAAAAAAATCCAGAAAAACGCATGTCAAAAATGTTATACATTGATTTGCATTTTAATGAGTGAAATAAGTATTTGACCCCCTCTCAATCAGACAGATTTCTGGCTCCCAGGTGTCTTTTATACAGGTAACAAGGTGAGATTAGGAGCACACTCTTAAAGGGAGTGCTCCTAATCTCAGTTTGTTACCTGTATAAAAGACACCTGTCCACAGAAGAAATCAATCAATCCGATTCCAAACTCTCCACCATGGCCAAGTCCAAAGAGCTCTCCAAGGATGTCAGGGACAAGATTGTAGACCTACACAAGGCTGGAATGGGCTACAAGACCATTGCCAAGCAGCTTGGTGAGAAGGTGACAACAGTTGGTGCGATTATTCGCAAATGGAAGAAACACAAAATAACGGTCAATCTCCCTCGGCCTGGGGCTCCATGTAAGATCTCACCTCGTGGAGTTGCAATGATCATGAGAACGGTGAGGAATCAGCCCAGAACTACACGGGATGATCTTGTTTAATGATCTCAAGGCAGCTGGGACCATAGTCACCAAGAAAACAATTGGTAACACATTACGCCATGAAGGACTGAAATCCTGCAGCCTCCGCAAGGTCCCGCTACTCAAGAAAGCACATATACAGGGCCGTCTGAAGTTTGCCAATGAACATCTGAATGATTCAGAGGAGAACTGGGTGAAAGTGTTGTGGTCAGATGAGACCAAAATGGAGCTCTTTGGCATCAACTCAACTCGTCGTGTTTGGAGGAGGAGGAATGCTGCCTATGACCCCAAGAACACCATCCCCACCGTCTAACATGGAGGTGGAAACATTATGCTTTGGGGGTGTTTTTCTGCTAAGGGGACAGGACAACTTTACCGCATCAAAGGGAAGATGGACGGGGCCATGTACCGTCAAATCTTGGGTGAGAACCTCCTTCCCTCAGCCAGGGCATTGAAAATGGGTCGTGGATGGGTATTCCAGCATGACAATGACCCAAAAAACACGGCCAAGGCAACAAAGGAGTGGCTCAAAAAGAAGCACATTAAGGTCCTGGAGTGGCCTAGCCAGTCTCCAGACCTTAATCCCATAGATTAAGGGAGCTGAAGGTTCGAGTTGACAAACATCAGCCTCGAGATGTGTGCAAACCTTGTGGCCAACTACAAGAAACGTCTGACCTCTGTGATTGCCAACAAGGGTTTTGCCATCAAGTACTAAGTCATGTTTTGCAGAGGGGTCAAATACTTATTTCCCTCATTAAAATGCAAATAAATTTATAGCATTTTTGACATGCGTTTTTCTGGATTTCTTTGTTGTTATTCTGTCTCTCACTGTTCAAATAAACCTACCATTAAAATGATAGACTGATTATGTCTTTGTCAGTGAGCAAACGTACAAAATCAGCAGGGGATCAAATACGTTTTTCCCTCACTGTATATACAGTGTTGTAACAATGTGCAAATAGTTAAAGTACAAATGAGAAAATAAATAAATATAAATATGGGTTGTATTTACAATGGTGTTTGTTCTTCACTGGTTGCCCTTTTCTTGTGGCAACAGGTCACAAATATTGCTGCTGTGATGGCACACTGTGCTTTTCTACCCAGTATATTAAGGAGTTTATAAAAATTGGGGTTGTTTTCAAATTCTTTGTGGATCTCTGTAATGTGTCAAGTAATTTTTGTCATGATTTGGTTGGGTCTAATTGTGTTGTTGTTGTTGTCCTGGGGCTCTGTGAGGTATGTTTGTGTTTATGTACAGAGCCCCAAAACCAGCTTTCTTAGGGGACTCTTCTCCAAGTTCATCTCTCTGTAGGTGATGTATTTACATTTTAGTCATTTAGCAGACGCTCTTATCCAGAGCGACTTACAGTTAGTGAATACATATATATATATATTTTTATACTGGCCCCCCGTGGGAATCGAACCCACAACCCTGGCGTTGCAAACGCCATGCTCTATCAACTGAGCTACATCCCTGCCGGCCATTCCCTCCCCTACCCTGGACGACGCTGGGCCAATTGTGCGCCGCCCATGAGTCTCCCGGTCGCAGCCGGCTGCGACAGAGCCTGGATTCGAACCAGGATCTCTAGTGGCACAGTCAGCACTGCGATGCAGTGCCTTAGACCACTGCGCCACTCAGGAGTTTGTTATGGAAGGTTTGGGAATTGCTTCCTTTTAAGTGGTTATAGAATTTAACGGCTCTTTTCTGGATTTTGATAATAAGCGCGTATCGGCCTAATTCTTCTCTGCATGCATTATTTTGTGTTTTTTGTTGTACACTGAGGATATTTTTGCAGAATTCTGCATGCAGAGTCTCAATTTGGTGTTTGTTCCATTTTGTTAATTATTGGTTGGTGAGCGGACCCCAGATCTCACAACCATGAAGGGCAATGGGTTCTATAACTGATTGAAGTATTTTTAGCCAGATCCTAATTGGTATGTTGAATTGTATGTTCCTTTTGTTGGCATAGAAGGCCTTTCTTGCATTGTCTCTCAGATCGTTCACAACTTTGTGGAAGTTACTTGTGGCGCTGATGTTTAGGCCGAGGTATGTATAGTTTTTTGTGTGCTCTAGGGCAACGGTGTCTAGATGGATTTTGTACTTGTGGTCCTGGCAACTGGACCTTTTTTGAAATACCATCATTTTTGTCTTACTGAGATTTATTGTCAGAGCCCAGATCTGACAGAATCTGTGCAGAATATCTAGGTGCTGCTGTAGGCCCTCCTTGGTTGGCGACAGAAGCACCAGATCATCAGCAAACAGTAGACATTTGACTTCAGATTCTAGTAGGGTGAGGCCGGGTGCTGCAGACTGTTCTAGTGCCCTCGCCAATTCGTTGATATATATGTTGAAGAGGGTGGG
>NC_059222.1:34579209-34689209 GCF_020615455.1 Coregonus clupeaformis | reverse complement strand
GCTACTATTATTACTACCACTACTACTGTCTCTATCACTACTACTACTATTGGTGTTCAACCTTCCCAAGTTCTCTCACGTCACCCCGCTCCTCCGCACACTCCACTGGCTTCCAGTTGAAGCCCGCATCTGCTACAAGACCATGGTGCTTGCCTACGGAGCTGTGAGGGGAACGGCACCTCCTTACCTTCAGGCTCTGATCAGTCCCTACACCCAAACGAGGGCATTGCGTTCATCCACCTCTGGCCTGCTGGCCCCCCTACCTCTGCGGATGCACAGTTCCCGCTCAGCCCAGTCAAAACTGTTCGCTGCTCTGGCACCCCAATGGTGGAACAAGCTCCCTCACGATGCCAGGACAGCGGAGTCACTCACCACCTTCCGGAGACACTTGAAACCCCACCTCTTTAAGGAATACCTGGGATAGGATCAAAGTAATCCTTCTACCCTACCCCACCCCCCAAAATAAAAATATATATTGTAAAGTGGTTGTCCCACTGGCTATCATAAGGTGAATGCTCTGGATAAGAGCGTCTGCTAAATGACGTAAATGTATTGCTACTACTACTATCATCACCACTACTGCAACCACTACTACTATCTCTATCACTACTACTATCTCTATCAGTACTACTACTATCACTACTACCACTATCACCACCACTTCTACTTCTACTATCACTACTACTATCACTACCACTACTACAAGCACTACTACTTTCACTACTACTGTCATCACTACTACTATCGCTGCTGCTACTACTACGTGAATGCTTCGTAGTAGAATTCCATTGTATTACAGGTATTCAAGGTTGTTAACAAATGCCTTGACTGATGCATGTCCTCTCTCTCTGTCTCTCTGTCTGTCTGTCTCTCTGTCTGTCTCTCTCTCAACTCTCTCTGTCTCACTCTGTCTCTCTGTGCATTTACCTGCAGTTAAGCAGATTGAAAAAAAACATTGTGTTTAGAAAGGTCTGGAGACTAATGTCTCTTTCTCTCTGGCCTTCTCCCATCATGCAGAGGCCGTGGCACGAGTTCGAGCACAACTTCCAGATCATGTACAAGGTGGGTATGGGCCACAAGCCCCCCATCCCAGAGAAGCTGTCCACAGAGGGGAAGGATTTCCTGGGTCACTGTCTGGAGAGCGAGCCCAAACAACGCTGGACCGCCAGTACCCTACTGGACCACCCCTTCGTCAAGGTCAAACACTATTTTTTTGCTTACTTCATTGCAAAACAAATATTAATAGAACTCCCGGCAACACGACGTTGGACGTAGAGGTACTATTAGACCTGGGCCAAATGGACATCAATCCATATCGTGATAAATTGATGCGATAACAATAAATGTTTAACATTGATGTGCACTTCAGTTTTTGTTAAATTATCCTTTAAACTACTACTACTAGTTTGACGGTTATAGACATTAATTGGCCCATTAACAATCACCCATATTAGCAAGCTTATTACATTTCAAACTTCACTGTTCTCTAGTATAGGCTACTTATCCTAATGAACGATATCAGCAAAATGCCTGTGATAAGTGATCGGTATGGTCAGTGTTAATTTTTGGTTTATCGTCCCAGCTCTAGGTACTTTCATGTTTGAGAGTAATCTTTTTTTCAACTGTGTGGTTATAATTACCTACAAAATCTATTTAAGAAGCATGGTGATGTGTTAACTCAAACATAACATTCAACTCCTCAGTCACTCTGGAAGAAGCAGATTGACAAAGCATGCATAAACACACACGCACATACAGTTCAGTGCAAGGAAAGAGTGCATGCATGCAGACAGTCACATGGTAGTCTTAACTAGATTTAATGTGAAAACGGGAATTTGGAGATCACATGTGAAGACTAACGTACAGCTCATCTCTCCTGTCTTTCAATCCTAGGTTTGCACAGATGAAGAGTGAGTGAGGGGGAACTGACCCTGTGGCTGTCACGTTTACAAACTATAGCACTACTGTACATGTTGGCCAGAGACTGTGGACACACAGCCAGATAGAGGGGCTTTGGACACCAGGAAGAGGAACAGGAAATGATAACTGCAGGCACATGGAGCTAAACTGAGGAACTCTGTTATGACATCATTTCAGATGGATCATGTTCATTAGGCACCAAAACGGACTGCAACAGGGAGGGACACTACCTGGACCTGTTCAATTAGAACCGCTTGTTTTAGTTTTGTCGTTAAAATGTTTTGCTACGGTGTGTCCTAATGAACATGACCCTGTAGTCAAGGGACAGGTCTTGCATGTTCTAGGAGGGGATAGAGGGGAATGTATTGCATTGTACATACTGTAATAATAGGATTGGTTCATTGGATCCTTCCTTGTATAAACAATATTGTAAAGCTTAAGTAATAAGTATAGCCACATCTTGTTGTTCTCTCACTGGTGAAGATAAGATGGAAGACCTGAATAAAAAGGCAAATGAGGAAGACATTTTAAAGAAATTGAAAAATAACAAAAGCTATGGCACTTTTAAAAAACTGTTCCCCCTTTCAGTGAGTGCACTAGGGGACGACTGAGGGACAGTTGGGCGCAGTGGAGGAAGGAGATCTTAGTTTAATTCCCATATCTGGGCCTCGTTCAGTCTACAAACGTTGTGGAACATTGCAGCTAGAAATGTCGAGGCATGTTTGTTCTACATAACGTATTTCTGAATGTTCCACAATGTTGTGCCCCAGGTTTGGTCGAGGCAGATATTGTCTTCCCTCGTTTAATGAGGTGAGCCTCATTGCACAGAAGCAGGGGATGCTGTATCTGTATGACTATTTCTACCCAAACATGCAAATTAACTTAACACTCAAAGGCTGTGGGGAAGTCTAGGAAGGAAATAAATGTTTTTTATTTTTGGGGATTTGTTTTTAAAATAGTATTTTTCTTTCGCCTTGCTAAGGAGAGGAATCCATTGGTAACAAGTGGGGCTTAAGCCTATGGGAGCGTCCCAAATGGCACCCTACTCCCTATATAGTGCACTACTTTTATATGGGTCCTGGTCAATAGTAGTGTGCTATATAGGGAACAGGGTGCCATTTGGGATGCATAGATGTGGTTGGGGTCCTATATGCTTCAGGCATTGATTGGTGGACAGTCAGACAGGTGTGCTCTGATTTGGAGAGCTGCCCACAGAACTGGAGCATATCCAACCAATGACAGAAGACAAAGGTGCGCTCTCCCTGCTGCTGAACACATACATTCTGGTCCTCTGCTGCTCTTAGTGTTTGATATGTACAAAAAATATTAAATCTTTTTTAAAGAAATTATTTTTGTGTGTGAGATTACTGTTTGTCATGACCAAAGGTTAATCAAACATGGCATAGTAATGTTGAAACAGGATCTTAAAATAGAAGGGATTGCCAGCATTTTCACATACAGCATCAATCTGTGAAGTGGTCTCTGGTGCGTTTTACAGCTTTCATTCTTTGGTCTTTATTTTATTACAGAAAAAAGGCATACATGCAAATAAATTGAGTCCATTCACATATGAAATCACAATTTCTAAAAGTGCATTTAACAAAGTCACAACCGTGCCAATTTTCCAGTCATACATCTTGATGTACAACAGATGCGGGATGCAAACCCTGAACGCTGTGTGCTTTGTATACATTCAGTACATTCCCATGTATCGACAAGATGAAGACTGCCACAGACTGTCATTAGCAGACAGGTGTGCCCTCAAAGACTAAAGCAGCAGTCAACCCTGTCTTGTCCTGCTTGAGTTGACTTCAATACTATCCCAATACTAATACCAATTATTTATTTGGAATCGATTCTTAACTGCTTGAGGTGATCTGTGCTGTAGTTATCAGATTAGTAATGTGAGTGGTCCTTTGGTGCTGTCAAGGATCTTGCTATTGTAAATTGAAGTTGTAAAAAGGTCATCCCCCTCATTTGTTGTTCAGCGGGACCCCATAGCTGGAGCTTCTCTTAATCTCAGTCTGTCCAATCATCCAGCGCACACCAACTGACACTGAGAATTGAATAGAAAGGAAAGAGACTTGAACATACTGTATGCTGAGGGTCGTATGACATCTTTGTGGTTACAGCATCCAGTGTAGATGTTTGACCAACATGTTTCTCAATGGAATGATTAGTGCAAACATGATTATGTAATGGAAGGCCCAATACTGTCATGTAAGCGATAAGGGCTAGTACCAATGCTTTTACAGACATGCGATGACAAGGCATGCAGTATTATAATTTAGTACTTTCCAAGAGTAAGGAACAAGCTGTTGATCAATATCAGACTTGGCTACTGCATTTCAAAATATTTGGACAAAGATTAGATGGTTAATAATGGCTAAGATTAGGGAGAATGTACAAATAAATGCACCTTGGGCTCGATTCAATCCGTAGCACAGAAGATCTGTATTGTAGCGCGATTGACATTTAAAGGCAATGTGACCGCGTTCTCTGAAACTGCATTAAAAGGTAAATGCTGCACATGTTGGTTCAATCATAAATTACAGTACTTAAGTAGTTTGTGGTACCTGTACTTTACTATTTATATTACTGACAGCTTTTACTTTACT
Source organism: Coregonus clupeaformis (assembly GCF_020615455.1). Taxonomy (NCBI): domain Eukaryota; kingdom Metazoa; phylum Chordata; class Actinopteri; order Salmoniformes; family Salmonidae; genus Coregonus; species Coregonus clupeaformis. The sequence goes on along the minus strand of NC_059222.1, from coordinate 34,684,671 downwards.
ACATTCCTAAATAAAATATGCTTTTTACTCCATACATTTTCCCTGACAACCAAAAGTACTCTATACATTTTGAATGCTTAGCAGGACTGGAAAATGGTCTAATTCACACACTTATCAAGAGAACATCCCTACTGCCTCTGATCTGGTGGACTCACTAAACACATACTTCATTTGTAAAGGACGTCTGAGTGTTGGAGCGTGCCCCTGGCTATCCGTAAATTAAAAAAACAAGAAAATGGTGCTGTCTGGTTTGCTTAATATAATGAATTTGAAATGATTTTTACTTTTGATACTTAAGTATATTTAAAACCAAATACTTTTAGACTTTTACTCAAGTAGGATTTTACTTGAGTCATTTTGTATTAAGGTATCTTTACTTTCACTCAAGCATGACAATTGGGGATCCTGGGCTGTGTCGCAGCCGGCCGCGACCGAGAGACCCATGAGGTGATGCACAATTTGCCCAGCGTCGTCCGGGTTAGGGAATGGTTTGGCCGGCCTGGATGTCCTTGTCCCATCTCGCTCTAGCGACTCCTGTGGCGAGCCGAGCGCATGCACGCTGACACGGTCGCCAGTTGGACGGTGTTTCCTTCAACACATTGGTTTGGCTGGCTTCCAGGTTAAGCGAGCAGTGTGTCAAGAATCAGTGTGGCTTGGCAGAGTCATGTTTCCGAGGACGCATGGCTCTCGACCTTCGCCTCTCCCCAGTCCGTACGGGAGTTGCAGCGATGGGACAAGACTAACTACCAATTGGATATCATGAAATTGGGGGTAAAACAAAAAGGGATAACTGGGTACTTTATCCACCACTGGTAAATTTCCTTTAAAATGTAAACCGCACTACAACGCAGGTCTTCCCCGCTACGGGTTGAATCGAGACCCTTATCGCCAAAGTTATTAGTCACAAAGTTATCCTGGTTGAAGGTGACTTTTGCAACACATTTGTCTCGAGGGCCAGATTTGGCTCAGGGGCTACCAGTTGATAAAATATACCAATAACACCCACCTGCAGCACAGAAAGCAACGGTGGCTAGGATGGTGAGAATAGACCCAGACTTGACCAGCTGGACCAGGAGGAGGCAGAGGGGGTATAGGAGAAGGCAGGTCCAGCCCAGCCAGTTGATCAGGGCCCAGGACCTGCGTGGTGGAGTAACTTTGGGGCCTGGGAAACACCCCGTCTGGCTGTAGTCCTCCTGGAACTTGTCCTGGAAAAACGATACATGACCACATCAGTTATCTTACAAACAGGAGCATAGACCATTGGATTCACAGCCATGACCATAAGAAAGTGGGAAGAGAGGGGTAAAATATTTTTGTTTTTTATGAATTTTATGTCTCTGATGTCTATATAATGTATTTATTTTTGTAGTGGATCTCTTTTAACGCAGTGCAATGAAGTATTATCTAATTTAATCTAACCTGGGCCATTTTACATCAGTTACTGTACATATGGGTCGTATTGTGCAAGTGTTCGAAGAAAGTGTTTGGTGCAATATTTGTGAATTAAACATTGGGGACAGAATAAAGTTATAATGTCAGGGTGAAGAGTAGGTACTGACATTAAGATAAAGTGTAAATGAAGACAGTTTTAGCTTTGTCCTTTGTGTTGTATCCCTTACTGAACAAATAGATGCAAACTGCACCTTGTGCAAATTCTTAGTTAGTAAATCTGGCCCATAATGAATTGTGATCCCGCTCCCCAATAAGAACACCACCTTCTCCTGGTAGAGTTTGTGAAGCCAGGCAGAACACTCAGCCTCATCCTCTGGTATGGACTCCAGAGGGATTCTCCTAGAGATAGGAAGGTAGAAGGGAACACATTTATTTTAGCTGTCCAATTAAATTCAATTAAATTCAAAAGAACTTTATGGTCCAGTAAAAAGAAAACAGTCCAAGACAGTCGTGAAGAGGGCACGACAAAGCCTATTCCCCCTCAGGAGACTGAAAAATGTGGCATGTGTCCTCAGATCCTCAAATAGTTCTACAGCTGCACCATCGAGAGCATCCTGACTGGTTGCATCACTGCCTGGTAAGGCAACTGCTCGGCCTCCGACCGCAAGGCACTACTGAGGGTAGTGCATACGGCCCAGTACATCACTGGGGCCAAGCTTCCTGCCATCCAGGACCTCTATAACAGGCGGTGTCAGAGGAAGGCCCTAAAAATTGTCAAAGACTCGAGCCACCCTAGTCATAGACTGTTCTCTCTGCTACCGCACGGCAAGCAGTACCGGAGCGCCAAGTCTAGGTCCAAAAGGCTTCTTAACAGCTTCTATCCCCCAAGCTATAAGACTCCTGAACAGCTAATCAAATGGCTACCTGGACTATTTGCATTTCACTGTAAGGTCTACACCTGTTGTATTCGGCGCATGTGACAAATGCAAATTTGATTTGATTAAGACAATATATGGGCCTTGAGATCAGTGAGGTATGCCTCTAACCAATGACCCTTCCAGGTCCCACTCATAGCACTTGCCCAACTTGCGATAGAAAATGCAGGCTTAAAATGTATTCCTATTATCCATACATACCTTACATATAAATCTGGATGATACTTCTCCCCATTGAGAACTCCTAACAAGGTTGGAGTTTCGTTGTTTCTGAAATTTAGTGTACAACAGTACACGGCAGCAACTAAAGGGGTAACAGAGAAAAACAAAAAGTTCAATGGCACCAGTCTTCATCCAAAATATTAAAAAATAATACTTAGATATTCACTCATGAGCAGGGTTGTACGGAAGAGTATTAAGGGGAAGGGGATACCTAGTCAGTTGCACAACTGAATGCATTCAACCGAAGTGTGTCTTCCGCATTTAACCCAACTCTGAATCAGAGAGGTGTGGGGGGCTGCCTTGAATCGATGTCCACGTCATCGGCACACGGGGAGCAGTTGTTGCTGGGGGTTAACTGCCTTGTTCAAGGGCAGAACATCAGATTTTCCCACCTTGCTGGCTCTGGGATTCGAACCAGCAACCTTTCGGTTACTAGCCCAACGCTCTTAACCGCTAGGCTACCTGCCGCCCCCATATTAGGGCCAAGTGAAGAAAAGAAAATAGCTGGTGGTGGTAATTGGATTTTAAAAAATTGCACTTTAAATAAGTGGCAATATTTAGAGAATAAAGTAGAAATTAAATTTAGAGAATAAAGTCGCAATATTTCAAGAATAAAGTCAATTTATTTTTTATAGTCCATATATTTTTTAGAAAGTCGACATTGAGAATAATGTTGCTGTTATATTTTAAGATTAAAGTAGGGGATTTGGTTAACTGCATGTCTGTCTGGCTCCCTGTTGCTGTGCACACCACCATGGCACAACCTCTTCTAGGTCCTAATACTTAATGTAATACTTAATAATTTGGTTATTATGTTCTAAAAGAGCAAGGATTTGCTTGTTACTAAAGCCAATTCTAAAGTATAGTTTTACCAGTCCTCCAACTCAGGTATTTCAATGGTGGCGTGCACAGCAACAGGGAGCCAGGGAGGCATGCAATTAATAACCAAATCCCCTACTTTCATCTTGAAGTACAACTGCGACTTTATACTCGAAATATTGCCACTTTATTCTTAAATTATTGCCACTTTATTCACGAAATTTTATTTGGAATATTCCCGAAAATGTATTTCAACTTTATTGTCAAAGTATTTAAAGTCTTTAAAGTCCTATCTGTGCAAAGAAAATATCCAAGTACCACCACCCAGCACCTATTTATTTTTTCTCTTCACTTGGCCCTAATACTCTTCTGTAGTGTTGAGTAGGTTACTTTCTACATTTAATCCGTTACAGTTATTAGTTACCTGTCCAAAATTGCAATCAGTAACGTAACCTTTGTATTACCCAAACTCAGTAACAATCTGATTACTTTGTTACTTTTGGATTACTTTCCCCTTAAGAGGCATTCGAAGAAGACATAAACACATTCCACAGGTGGAACAAAGTTAAACTGAGAAAACAAAGGTGTCAATGTATTTTCTCGCAAACATCCTTTCTGAATTTAAAAATAATCATCTAGTTTTTCAAAAGTATCTGTAATCTGATTACAATATTTTTGTTGGAAACCTAACTGATTACCGTTACAGTTTTTATGTAATCAGATGACATGTAATCAGTCACTCCCCAACCCTGCTCATGTGTTTGACATCCTGGAGCTCTCCACGGTTCCACACCTGTCCCTCTGAGGTTCTGAACGGCTACCCAGAAGCCCTTGGTCCTGGGCAGGAGGTGGTGTTTGAGTTTGGGCAGGCCTTTCTTCTCTGCCACCTCCATACTGATCCGATGCTTCTCCTCTGTGAAGCGTGTTCCCTCACAGTGGAGCAAGAACTGGCACACAATTAGAGATTCACTGTAGCATCAAAACTCTGTTTAGATTGACCAACCAACCTGTATGCTCATGTTTACAAGGTGAGTCTCATTATATTCTCACATTGTTATCCTTCCTAGACTTGTGACATAATGTTGATGGTATTAGATTAACAACCAAACTGCATACTCATGTTTAGTTGTGAAGAAAGCTGGAATTAGGAGTTTAAAAAGATGCCACATCCATCACATCCTCTCATGAACTATACATGTCTTAATCAACTTTTTAGTATTAAGTGTCATTACTGATTGATTACTTTACTGGTTGATTGATTGATGGCTCACCCAGAAGTTCTCAGGGTAGTCCCGTAAATTCTGAAGACTCTGGACAAAGTTCCTCTTATCTTCCTCCCACTTCCTCTTAATAAACACCATCTCCAGGAAGTACCACATCCAGCCAATCACAGGCAGGTACGACAACTCTTTCTTGGCTAAACATTTGGAGGCCTGGAAAGGGAAAGATTGTTAATGTGTTTGAGTACAGAGGGCATCAAAGAACTTCTGAAAATCTGGGGCTTTTCCCAATTAATCTTTCTGCAATTCATTACTTCCCACCTTCTTTGCCTCCTCCTTCACGGTATTGAAGGAGAAGGTCCAAGGTGAGAAGGAGGCAAGGAGAGAGGATGCAAGGAATCTAAGACAGATTCATCGAGAAAGAGCCCTGTTCTCTTACCCCAAGGACCCCAAATATGTCACAGAAGGTCCAGCCACACAGAAAGTCTATTTCAAAGTTGTGGTTGAGGACGACGATGGCGTTCTCTTTGCCGTAGAGTCGGTAGTTCTCTGGGTCTGTGTAGAGCACAACTTCAGTGCCAGACCACCACTCTAGGAGAGCCACAGATTCTGGGGAACACACATAGCATAACATAACAGAGTAAAACGTAAATAATATAACACTGTGTCAGCAGGTACAGTAACTTTGCATTGCAGTTATTGCACAACGTTTGAGAGAGGATAGCCCTCCTGCAGCGTCAGTGCACTTAAAGGGGCAATCTGCGTTGGTACATAATTTTTTTTTCTTTTAAATGGGTGATATATACCCATTGATTCTTGAAGAATATAACTTATAAATACCTCATGAGCTTAGATCAACTGTCGATCCCCATCAATATCCAAAATATAAGCTTTTTTTACTCTGTTGTTTGTAAACAATGCAATTGGAAACAAACACTGTCTATCCTCAAAACATGGTTAAAACTATCATTTTGATCTCATTGATGGTCATGAACTGCCATCCCTCAGCTTTTTACCAAAACAGTGGCGGGAAATCCGCTTTGTTTTTGTTTGAACTGCATATCAAATTCAATCACATTTTATTGGTCACGTACACAGATTTTGCAGACGTTATCGCAGGTGTAGCGAAATGCTTATGTTTCTAGCTCCAACAGTGCAGTAATACCTAACAATACACACAAATCCCCAAAATGTTAATTAATTAAGAAATATTAGAACGAACGAGCAATGTCAGAGTCCGGGATGGATGGATGGATGGATAGATGGATGTGTGTATAGTATGTGTACAGCAGTTGTTATATAGGATAATCCTTGACTAGAATACAGTATATACAGTTGAAGTAGGTAGTTCACATACACCTTACCCAAATACATTTAAACTCAGTTTTTCACAATTCCCGACATTTAATCCTAGTAAAAATTCCCTGTTTTAGGTCAGTTAGGATCACCACTTTATTTTAAGAATGTGAAATGTCAGAATAATAGTAGAGAGAATGATTTTTCGGCTTTTATTTATTTCATCACATTCCCAGTGGGTCAGAAGTTTACATACGCTCAATTAGTATTTGGTAGCATTGTCTTTAAATTGTTTAACTTGGGTCAAACGTTTCGGGTAGCCTTCCACAAGCTTCCCACAATAAGTTGGGTGAATTTTGGCCCATTCACCCTGACAGAGCTGGTGTAACTGAGTCAGGTTTGTAGACCTCCTTGCTCGCACATGCTTTTTCAGTTCTGCCCACAAATGTTCTATAGGATTGAGGTCAGGGCTTTGTAATGGTCACTCCAATACCATGACTTTGTTGTCCTTAAGCCATTTTGCCACAACTTTGGAAGTATGCTTGGGGTCATTGTCCATATGGAAGTCCCATTTGCGACCAAGCTTTAACTTCCTGACTGATGTCTTGAGATGTTGCTTCAATATATCCACATAATTTTCCTTCCTCATGATGCCATCTATTTTGTGAAGTGCACCAGTCCCTCCTGCAGCAAAGCACCCCCACAGCATGATGCTGCCACCCCCGTGCTTCACGGTTGGGATGGTGTTCTTCGGCTTGCAAGCAACCCCCTTTTACCTCCAAACATAACGATGGTCATTATGGCCAAACAGTTCCATTTCTGTTTCATCAGACCAGAGGTCATTTCTCCAAAAAGTACGATCTTTGTCCCCATGTGCACTTGCAAACCGTAGTCTGGCTTTTTTTTATGGCGGTTTAGGAGCAGTGGCTTCTTCCTTGCTGAGCGGCCTTTCAGGTTATGTCGATATAGGACTCGTTTTACTGTGGATATAGATACTTTTGTACCTGTTTCCTCCAGCATCTTCACACGGTCCTTTGCTGTTGTTCTGGGATTGATTTGCACATTTCGCACAAAAAGTACGTTAATCTCTAGGAGACAGAACGCGTCTCCTTCCTGAGTGGTATGACGGCTGCGTGGTCCCATGGTGTTTATACTTGCGTACCATTGTTTGTACAGATGAACGTGGTACCTTCAGGCGTTTGGAAATTGCTCCCAAGGATGAACCAGACTTGTGGAGGTCTACAATTTTATTTCTGAGGTCTTGGCTGATTTCTTTTGATTTTCCCATGATGTCAAGCAAAGTGGCACTGAGTTTGAAGGTAGGCCTTGAAATACATCCACAGGTACACCTCCAATTGACTCAAATTATGTCAATTAACCTATCAGAAGCTTCTAAAGCCATGACATCATTTTCAGGAATTTTCCAAGCTGTTTAAAGGCACAGTCAACTTAGTGTATGTAAACTTCTGACCCACTGGAATTGTGATACAGTTAATTATAAGTGAAATAATCTGTCTGTAAACAATTGTTGGAAAATGTACTTGTGTCATGCACAATGTAGATGTCCTAACCGACTTGCCAAAACTATAGTTTGTTAACAAGAAATGGTTGAAAAAAAAGTTAATGACTCCAACCTAAGTGTATGTAAACTTCCGACTTCAACTGTACATATGAAGTGGGTAAGACAGTATGTAAACATTATTAAAGTGATAAGTGTTCAATGACTATGTACATAAGGCAGCAGTCTCTAAGGTGCAGGGTAGAGAACTGGGTGGTAGCCAGCTAGGAACAGTGACTAAGTTCAGGGCAGGGTACTGGGCGGAGGCCGGCTAGTGGTGACTATTTAACAGCCTGATGACCTGGAATTAGAAGCTGATTTTTCAGTCTCTCTGTCCCAGCTTTGATGCATATGTACGGTCTCTGCCTTCTAGATGGTAGCGGGGTGAACAGGCTGTGGCTTGGGTGGCTGAGGTCCTTGATTATCTTCTTGGCCTTCCTGTGACACCGGGTGCTGTAGATGTCCTGGAGGGCAGATAGTGTGCTCACTGTGATGCGTTGGGCTGACCGCACCACCCTTTGGAGAGCCCTGCGGTTGCGGACGGTGTAATTGCCGTACCACACCGTACCAGGCGTTGATACAGCCTGACAGGATGCTCTCAATGGTGCATCTACAGAATTTCGTGAGGGTCTTAAAGGGCTAAGCCACATTTCTTCACCCTCCTGAGTGGATGGACCATGTCTATGTGGATGGACCATTTCAAGCTCTCTCTGCTGTCTCCTGAAGTCCACGATCAGCTCCTTCATTTTGTTGGTGTTGAGTGAGAGGTTATTCTCCTGGCACCACTCTGCCAGGGCCCTCACTTCCTCCCTGTAGACTGTCTTGTTGTTGTTGGTAATAAGGCCTACCACTGTTGTGTCGTCAGCAAACTTGATGATTGAGTTGGAGACGTGCATGGCCACGCAGTCATGGATGAACAGGGCGTACAGGAGGGGGCTGAGCACGTACACTTGTGGGGCCCATGTGTTGAGGATCAGTGTGTTGTTGCCTACCTTCACCACCTGGGGTTGGCCCGTCAGGAAGTCCAGGACCCAGTTGCACAGGGCGGGGTTCAGACCCAGGGCCTCAAGCTTAGTGATGAGCTTGGAGGGCAATATTGTGTTGAAGGCTGAGCTGAAGTCGATGAACAGCATTCTTACATAGGTATTCCTCTTGTCCAGATGGGATAGGGCGAGAACGAGAGCTCACTGTCCTCATGAGCGGTGGTGGCCCGAAGACGGTGTTTAGCTTGTCCGGGAGCAAGGTGTCGGTGTCCGCAATGTGGCTGTCTTTCCCTTTATAATCTGTGATTGTCTGGAGTCCCTGACACATACGTCTCATGTCTGAGCTTGTTTACATTTTACATTTTAGTCATTTAGCAGACGCTCTTATCCAGAGCGACTTACAGTTAGTGAATACATATTTTTTTATACTGGCCCCCCGTGGGAATCGAACCCACAACCCTGGCGTTGCAAACGCCATGCTCTATCAACTGAGCTACATCCCGGCCGGCCATTCCCTCCCCTACCCTGGACGACGCTGGGACAATTGTGCGCCGCCCATGAGTCTCCCGGTCGCGGCCGGCTGCGACAGAGCCTGGATTCGAACCAGGATCTCTAGTGACACAGTTAGCACTGCGATGCAGTGCCTTAGACCACTGCGCCACTCAGGAGTACTTGTCCCTTTAATCACTGAAGTGAAACAATAGTGAAAGAGAGTGATATTCGGTTTGTATTTCAGGCCAAGAGAAGGCCTGCAGTAGAAGTAAAGAACAGTAGAATAGATCCTACTCACGGCTGGTGAGGCAGTATCCCAGTTTACAGTTGATCCTCCTGGCCAGCTGCTTGTTGATTGGCCAGAGGGGCAGAGTGCAGATCTGTAATAGGTTGACCAGGAGACCGCTGACCAAGAACCCATAGCAGATGACCAGATGACACAAGAACTGGCCCTTCAACCACTGTACCAGACCCATCTAGAGGAGAGGAGTGGGGAGGAAGGGAAAGGGGATACCTAGTCAGTTGCACAACTGAATGCATTCAGAGGAGCGGAGGGGAGAGGAGAAGGGAGGTATTTGGTATTTTATTAGGATCCCCATTAGCTGTTGCAAAAGCAGCAGCTACTCTTCCTGGGGTCCACACAAAACATGAAACATGACATAATACAGAACATTAATAGACAAGAACACCTCAAGGACAGAACTACATAAAAAAATTTTTAAGGCACACGTAGCCTACATATCAATACATACACAAACTCTCTAGGTCAAATAGGGGAAAGGCGTTGTGCCTTGAGGTGTTGCTTTATCTGTTTTTTGAAACCAAGTTTGCTGTTCACTTGCGCAATATGAGATGGAACGGAGTTCCATGCAATAATGGCTCTATATAATACTGTACGCTTTCTTGAATTTGTTCTGGATTTGGGGACTGTGAAAAGACCCCTGGTGGCATGTCTGGTGGAGTAAGTGAGTGTGTCAGAGCTGTGTGTAAGTTGACTATGCAAACAATTTGGGATTTTCAACACATTAATGTTTCTTATAAAAAGAAGAAGTGATGCAGTCAGCCTCTCCTCAACTCTTAGCCAAAAGAGACTGGCATGCATAGTATTTATATCAGCCCTCTGATTACAATGAAGAGCAAGACGTGCCGCTCTGTTCTGGGCCAACTGCAGCTTAACTAGGTCTTTACTTGCAGCACTCGACCACACAACTGGACAATAATCAAGATAAGACAAAAATAGAACCTGCAGGACTTGCTTTTTGGAGTGTGGTGTCAAAAAAGCAGAGCATCTCTTTATTACACAGACCTCTCCCCATCTTTACAACCATTTAATCTATATGTTTTGACCATGACAGTTCACAATCTAAGGTAACGCCAAGTAATTTAGTCTCCTCAACTTGTTCAACAGCCACACCATTCATTACCAGATTCAGCTGAGGTCTAGAACTTAGGGAATGATTTGTACCAAATACAATGTTCTTAGTTTTACTGGCCACCCATTCCAAAACACACTGCAACTCTTTGTTAACAGTTTCAGTGACTTCATTAGCTGTGGTTGCTGATGCGTATATGATTGAATCATCAGCATACATGGACACACATGCTTTGTTTAATGCCAGTGGCAGGTCATTGGTAAAAATAGAAAAGAGTAGAGGGCCTAGAGAGGTGCCCTGCGGTACACCACACTTTACATTAGAGAAGCTTCCATTAACGAAAACCCTTTGAGTTCTATTAGATAGATAGCTCTGAATCCACGATATGGCAGAGGTTGAAATGCCATAACACATAAAAAAAATTCAACAACAGGTTATGGTCAATAATATCAAAGGCTGCACTGAAATCTAACAATACAGCTCCCACAATTTTCTTAGTATCAATTTCTTTCAACCAATCATCAGTCATTTGTGTCAGTGCAGTACAAGAGGGGGGAGGGGGGAGGATAAATAACAGACATAGTAGATGAGCAGCAGGTGACACAGGAACCACTGCACCAGGCCCATCTTCCTATTGGAAGATAGACTGTAAACCTTGTCAAACATTTCTCTGTCCTCACCTTCCCTTCTTCTGCACTGATTGGAAAATGACTTGACATTTTAAGCTTGTCATTCAGCTGGCTTTCACCTGGTCAGTTCTTTCAGATCAGAGGAGAGAAGGCAAAGAGAGGACAGATCTTTTAGACAGTTGCGACAGAGCCAAACAGATCCAATCTCGTATGATTTCCTGCCATCAAACATCCAAAATCCTGAACAAAATACAGTAGCTGACGTTGCATAAGATAGATGATTACGTCAGGCAAAAATGAAAGGAGGGTGGTTGGTCGGGCGTATAACACAAACGTCTAGCAACCGGAAGGTTGTTAGTTTGAATCTTATCACGGACAACTTTAGCATTTGAGCTAATTAGCAACTTTTCAACTACTTACTACTTTTTAGCTACTTTGCAACTAATTAGCATGTTAGCTAACCCTTCACCTAACCTAAATCAAATACATTTTTATTTTATCACATGCACCGAATACAAGTGTAGACTTTACCGTGAAATGCTTACTTATGAGTCCTTTCCCAACAATGCAGTTAAAAAGTAAGAAAATTAACAAATAGATAAAAAGAAAATAGCAACACAATAAAATAACACAATAAATAACAATAACGAGGCTATATACAGGCTATGTACAAGGAGTACCGGTACAGAGTCAGTGTACTGGGGTACGAGGTGGTTGTGGCGGTTGATTGAGGTAATACAGTATGTACATGTAAGTTTGGTTAGGTGATTGATTGAAGTACTATGTACATGTGGGTAGGGGGTGAAAAGCATAAAGCCCGGGTAGCCGTTTAATCAACTGTTCAGCAGTCTTATGGCTTTTGGGTAGAAGCCTTTTGGTCCCAGGTAGCATGAAGAACAGACTGTGACTTGGACGGTTGGAGTCTTTTACATTTTATATGGCATCACCTGGTATAGAGGTCCTGGATAGCAGGGAGCTCGGTCCCAGTGATGTACTAGGCCGTACGCACTACTACCCTCTGTAGCGCCTTGCGGTCGGATGCCGAGCAGTTGCCATACCAAGCGGTGATGCAGCCAGTCAAGATGCTCTCAATGGTGCAGCTGTAGAACATTTTGAGGATCTGAGGGCCCATGCCAAATCCTTTTGTTTCAGCCTTTCAGATTTACGTACAGAATAATACTAAATGATCTGAGACCAGGTTGGACAGCCAAGTCTCAAAGATACACATCAATGAGATACTGTAACTTCCAGTCCTCAGTATAGGTCACCATTGCACGACTACTATGCATGCATCGCTTGCATGTATTTACATTGTGTGCGAATGCACTACCAGAGTTTTGAAAAGTCTGTTTAATAATACTTAGGCCTACCTGTGGATATTTTGTCTCAAGTTCCCAGAGGTATGAGGACAAACCACCCAGACAACCGGTAGAGTAAGTTCAAATGTAATTTTATTTTATTCACATTATTTAGTCTCGCTGGCCACTTCAAATAGTTTAAGTTCAATATTTCAGAAGGTGAATTACGTAAGCTAGTCACTGGATGGCTAATGGGGCAAAGGTCACCCCACCCTCGCTCCACAACAGTTGGCAGAGCTATTGTGTTATCCTGACCCTGACTGACACAGTGAAGCGCTCACTGCCCTCCAAAGAGCTGGCTGTTAAAAAATAAAGCTCCTTTTATTCAACTTCTTCATCTCTCTCCCTTCCTCCATCTCGGCTGAATAGAAGTCATTGAGGTCTACTAACGAAAGATTGTACTGATCTAAAAAGGAGATATGTAGGCTTGCCACCACATCCATAAAGGTCCAAGGGTGGATTGGCCATCTGGCAATTCTGGCAAATGCCTGATGGGCTGGACAATTTTCTTGTTGGGTGGGCTGCTCGAAATTGACACACGAAAATATAATTTGTATATAAAAGTAAAACAATGGCAAAGGTGACATGGCTGGCAGCCCATGGGCCTGATAAGTTATTATTATTATTTCTTTTTTTTATTGTGCAATTTCTCTGTTATACTAACAGCCTTTGGCTGATCAGTGGGCAACGGCCAGCCCCCCTACCAAGATGGGCCGGCCCGGTTTTCTGATGAGCTGAGGTCACGCAAACTCACATTCAAAGTCAAACGCGGCATCAGCAAAGAGACCTGCTCCAACTCTGTCATCAGTTAAGACAGCCAAGATCATGGCTATTAAAAAACGGAAACAGTGCCTATAAATTAAGAAAGAGCATATTTTAAATTGTAACTCACTCAAAACTTCCTATTGATCCTAAAACCATGATTTGGTCAAACAGTGAAGTGCATTATCCTCCTGATTCCTGTAATCAAAGTGTCTGCCCTGCCCCTGTGCCTGTACCCTTGCTGGGGCCTGATGCTGGGATAAGCGAGCCACTCTCCTCTCCCCCCATGCACTCGAGAGAAAAATGTGTTCTGATTGTAGGCTATAACATTTCAAAATGCAAATACAGGAAAAACACAGCTTTGGAACCAAGACTTAAAAATAACTGATATTGGCACAAGATGGAGGGAGTGTTGGAACATAACACACAAAATTACAGTTAACGAAAATGTACGCTTAATCCAGTATAAATGAATGTATAGAATTTAATATACAGTGGGGGAAAAAGGTATTTAGTCAGCCACCAATTGTGCAAGTTCTCCCACTTAAAAAGATGAGAGAGGCCTGTAATTTCATCATAGGTACACGTCAACTATGACAGACAAAATGAGAATTTTTTTTCCAGAAAATCACATTGTAGGATTTTTAATGAATTTATTTGCAAATCATGGTGGAAAATAAGTATTTGGTCAATAACAAAAGTTTCTCAATACTTTGTTATATACCCTTTGTTGGCAATGACACAGGTCAAACGTTTTCTGTAAGTCTTCACAAAGTTCACACACACTGTTGCTGGTATTTTGGCCCATTCCTCCATGCAGATCTCCTCTAGAGCAGTGATGTTTTGGGGCTGTCGCTGGGCAACACAGACTTTCAACTCCCTCCAAAGATTTTCTATGGGGTTGAGATCTGGAGACTGGCTAGGCCACTCCAGGACCTTGAAATGCTTCTTACGAAGCCACTCCTTCGTTGCCGGGCGGTGTGTTTGGGATCATTGTCATGCTGAAAGACCCAGCCACGTTTCATCTTCAATGCCCTTGCTGATGGAAGGAGGTTTTCACTCAAAATCTCACGATACATGGCCCCATTCATTCTTTCCTTTACACGGATCAGTCGTCCTGGTCCCTTTGCAGAAAACAGCCCCAAAGCATGATGTTTCCACCCCCATGCTTCACAGTAGGTATGGTGTTCTTTGGATGCAACTCAGCATTCTTTGTCCTCCAAACACGACGAGTTGAGTTTTTACCAAAAAAGTTCTATTTTGGTTTCATCTGACCATATGACATTCTCCCAATCCTCTTCTGGATCATCCAAATGCACTCTATCAAACTTCAGACGGGCCTGGACATGTACTGGCTTAAGCAGGGGGACACGTCTGGCACTGCAGGATTTGAGTCCCTGGCGGCGTAGTGTGTTACTGATGGTAGGCTTTGTTACTTTGGTCCCAGCTCTCTGGAGGAGGAGGTCGTCGGGTAAGCTTGGCTTTATACATGGCTTGGGCTTTGTCGAGTAAGGCTTAAACTATGTATTTAGATTGTAGTTAGGTATTGTAGGTAGTTATCGTGGGTTGTTGTAATTATTGTAGGTTAGTATTGTATTCGACTGTGCCCGGCATAGCACGAAGCTAGCTAGCTAACCCACCACCTGGACTAGCTAGCGAGTAGCTATTAGCAACGGTATAGTTATTTCACGCCTGAGAGTGCCTGTAATTACGCCAGCTGGCTGCCTACAATAATTACATACAATAATTGCCTACCATTCAGCTGTTTTCTAACCTCATTGTCTGAACCGTCAACGTTAGGTAGCAAGTGGCTACTGTGCTTGAAATTTAGCTAGCTTGTTGCTACCTGGATAGCTACTAGTAAACAATAGCTGGAACGACCGAGCGAACAGACGCGAACTGGCTGAGTCAATTCAGTGGCTAGCTTTGCACTTGGCTAGCTAACAGTAGCTGCTAGGGGTAAGTCATAACCTACATTTGTGTTTTGTTTTTTACATGTTGATAGCCCGAGTTGTTCAAGGAATTCGGGACATGGGTGACTAGTTAACGTTAGTTTGGCTCTCTCTGTGTGTTCGTGCCGTGAAAGGAGGGGTTCTTCTTTGTCTGAAAGCAATGGCTAGCTAGTTTGCTAACTATTCTAGCTAACTAACTGGCTGAATAAGTTGATGAAGGACTCGCTCAAGCTGTCGGGACTAACCCACAACGTTAGACACGGACACAAACGATCTGCTTGCGTGTTGATACACTGGTGGTTTGTTGTGGCCGAGTATTGGCGCTAAACCGTGTTGTTGGAGTCCGGCATGCTAGCTGGCTGTGGCGTCTTATGACTTGGTGCCCGGACGATTTTCACTGAATAATACTGCACCTAGTTAGCTAGCTGAATAAACTGAGTTAGTCTATTCCTAGAAAACATTGAACCGCTGTAGTTTACAACAATTATAGTTTCTGAGGTGGAAGTTGGGAGAGTTATATTTGGGAGTTGTGGTGAGGGAGGCCCCGCTCTCTCCTTTCCCAGATGTTTAGTTCATTTCATTCCGATCTCCTCTGCATTATTGTAGCCATTTGCTGCAGCCTGTCAACTATGCCTCTGCCTATCCCTGTTCTCTCCTCTCCGCACAGGCTACACAAACGCCTCACACCGCGTGGCTGCTGCCTCTCTAACCTGGTGGTCCCTGCACGCACCACCGACCTGGAGTTCCAGGTCTCAGGCAGCCTCTGGAACTGCCGTTCTGCTGCCAACAAGGCAGAGTTCATCCCAGCCTATGCTACCCTCCAGTCCCTAGACTTCTTGGCGCTGACGGAAACATGGATTACCACTGAAAACACTGCTACTCCTACTGCTCTCTCCTCGTCTGACCATGTGTTCTCGCATACCCCGAGAGCATCTGGTCAGCGGGGTGGTGGCACAGGAATCCTCATCTCTCCCAAGTGGACATTCTAAATTTTTCTCCTAGCCCATCTGTCTATCTCCTCATTTGAATTCCATGCTGTCACAGTCACTAGCCCATTTAAGCTTAATATCCTTGTCATCTATCGCCCTCCAGGTTCCCTTGGAGAGTTCATCAATGAGCTTGACGCCTTGATAAGTTCCTTTCCTGAGGATGGCTCACCCCTCACAGTTCTGGGGGATTTCAACCTCCCTACGTCTACATTTGACTAATTTCTCTCTGCCTCCTTCTTTCCACTCCTCTCCTCTTTTGACCTCACCCTCTCACCGTCCCCCCCTACTCACAAGGCAGGCAATACGCTTGACCTCATCTTTACTAGATGCTGTTCTTCTACTAATCTCACTGCAACTCCCCTCCATGTCTCCGACCACTACTTTGTATCCTTTCTCTCTCTCGCTCTCCTCCAACACTACTCACTCTGCCCCTACACAGATGGTAATGCGCCGTCGCAACCTTCGCTCTCTCTCTCCGCTTCTCTCTCCTCTTCCATCCTATCATCTCTTCCCTCTGCTCAATCCTTCTCCCTCCAATCTCCTGATTCTGCCTCCTCAACCCTCCTCTCCTCCCTTTCTGCATCCTTTGACTCTCTATGTCCCCTATCCTCCCGGCCGGCTCGGTCCTCCCCTCCAGCTCCGTGGCTTGATGACTCATTGCGAGCTCACAGAACAGAGCTCCAGGCAGCTGAGCGGAAATGGAAGAAAACTAGACTCCCTGCGGACCTGGCATCTTTTCACTCCCTCCTCTCTACATTTTCTTCATCTGTTTCTGCTGCTAAGGCCACTTTCTACCACTCTAAATTCCAAGCATCTGCCTCTAACCCTAGGAAGCTCTTTGCCACATTCTCCTCCCTGCTGAATCCCCCCCTCCTCCCTCTCTGTGGATGACTTCGTCAACCACTTTGAAAAGAAGGTTGACGACATCCGATCCTCGTTTGTTAAGTCAAATGACACTGCTGGTCCTGCTCACACTGCCCTACCCTATGCTTTGACTTCTTTCTCCCCTCTCTCTCCAGATACAATCTTGCGACTTGTGACGGCAGGCCGCCCAACAACCTGCCCGCTTGACCCTATCCCCTCCTCTCTTCTCCAGACCATCTCCGGTGACCTTCTCCCCTACCTCACCTCGCTGATCAACTCATCCTTGACCGCTGGCTATGTCCCTTCCGTCTTCAAGAGAGCGAGAGTTGCACCCCTTCTCAAAAACCAACACTCGATCCCTCTGATGTCAACAACTACAGACCAGTATCCCTTCTTTCTTTTTCTCTCCAAAACGATTGAGCGTGCCGTCTTTAGCCAACTCTCTTGCTATCTCTCTCAGAATGACCTTCTTGATCCAAACCAGTCAGGTTTCAAGACTGGTCATTCAACTGAGACTGCTCTTCTCTGTGTCACGGAGGCTCTCCGCACTGCTAAAGCTAACTCTCTCTCCTCTACTCTTGTCCTTCTAGACCTGTCTGCTGCCTTTGATACTGTGAACCATCAGATCCTCCTCTCCACCCTCTCCGAGCTGGGCATCTCCGGCGCGGCTCACTCTTAGTTGCGTCCTACCTGACCGGTCGCTCCTACCAAGTGGCGTGGCGAGAAGCTGTCTCCGCACCACGTGCTCTCACCACTGGTGTCCCCCAGGGCTCAGTTCTAGGCCCTCTCCTATTCTCGCTATACACCAAGTCACTTGGCTCTGTCATATCCTCACATGGCCTCTCCTATCATTGCTACGCTGACGATACACAACTAATCTTCTCCTTTCCCCCTTCTGATAACCAGGTGGCGAATCGCATCTCTGCATGTCTGGCAGACATATCAGTATGGATGACGGATCACCACCTCAAGCTGAACCTTGGCAAGACGGAGCTGCTCTTCCTCCCGGGGAAGGACTGCCTGTTCCATGATCTCGCCATCACGGTTGACAACTCCGTTGTGTCCTCCTCCCAGAGTGCGAAGAGCCTTGGCGTGACCCTGGACAACACCCTGTCGTTCTCCGCTAACATCAAGGCGGTGACCCGATCTTGTAGGTTCATGCTCTACAACATTCGGAGAGTACGACCCTGCCTTACACAGGAAGCGGCACAGGTCCTAATCCATGCACTTGTCATCTCCCGTCTGTATTACTGCAACTCGCTGTTGGCTGGGCTCCCTGCCTGTGCCATTAAACCCCTACAACTCATCCAGAATGCCGCAGCCCGTCTGGTGTTCAACCTTCCCATGTTCTCTCACGTCACCCCGCTCCTCCGCACACTCCACTGGCTTCCAGTTGAAGCTCGCATCTGTTACAAGACCATGGTGCTTGCCTATGGAGCTGTGAGGGGAACGGCACCTCCGTACCTTCAGGCTCTGATCAGTCCCTACACCCAAACGAGGGCATTGTGTTCATCCACCTCTGGCCTGCTGGCTCCCCTTCCTCTGCGGAAGCATAGTTCCCGCTCAGCCCAGTCAAAACTGTTCGCTGCTCTGGCACCCCAATGGTGGAACAAGCTCCCTCACGACGCCAGGACAGCGGAGTCACTCACCACCTTCCGGAGACATTTGAAACCCCACCTCTTTAAGGAATACCTGGGATAG
Organism: Coregonus clupeaformis; assembly: GCF_020615455.1. Classification (NCBI taxonomy): domain Eukaryota; kingdom Metazoa; phylum Chordata; class Actinopteri; order Salmoniformes; family Salmonidae; genus Coregonus; species Coregonus clupeaformis. Next base: position 34,666,126 of record NC_059222.1, on the reverse strand, counting down.
GATAAAGTAATCCTTCTACCCCCCAAAAAAATAACAAACAAAAAAAATATATAAAAAAAAATATATATATAACAAAAAAAATCAATAAAAAAAATATCCTTTGTAAAGTGGTTATCCCACTGGCTATAAGGTGAATGCACCAATTTGTAAGTCGCTCTGGATAAGAGCGTCTGCTAAATGACGTAAATGTAAATGTAAATGTAATGTCATTCACTAGGTCCCCCCGTGTGGTTCTGGGATTTTTGCTCACCGTTCTTGTGATCATTTTGACCCCACGGGGTGAGATCTTGCGTGGAGCCCCAGATCGAGGGAGATTATCAGTGGTCTTGTATGTCTTCCATTTCCTAATAATTGCTCCCACAGCTGATTTCTTCAAACCAAGCTGCTTACCTATTGCAGATTCAGTCTTCCCAGCCTGGTGCACGTCTACAATTTTGTTTCTGGTGTCCTTTGACAGCTCTTTGGTCTTGGCCTTAGTGGAGTTTGGAGTGTGACTGTTTGAGGTTGTGGACAGGTGTCTTTTATACTGATAACAAGTTCAAACAGGTGCCATTAATACAGGTAACGAGTGGAGGACAGAGGAGCCTCTTAAAGAAGAAGTTACAGGTCTGTGAGAGCCAGAAATCTTGCTTGTTTGTAGGTGACCAAATCCTTATAATTTTCCACCATAATTTGCAAATAAATTCATTAAAAATCCTACTATGTGATTTTCTGGAAAAAATGTCTCAATTTGTCTGTCATAGTTGACGTGTACCTATGATGAAAATTACAGGCCTCTCTCAGCTTTTTAAGTGGGAGAACTTGCACAATTGGTGGCTGACTAAATACTTTTTTTCCCCACTGTACAAGAGACAAAATTCACAAATTCTACAGGAAAACGGCAGAGTCATGTCTTAAGTGTAAAACTAACAATGACTAAATAATTCATGCCTTCTGGGAGTGCTATAAAGTCTAAAAGTTATGGGCACAGTTAAAAAGCTTGCTGTCAGAAGTTTGACAATGTAAATGTACTTTTAATCTGTCTATCAGCATATTTCAAGACATGGCATATGGGGGTGCGGTGAGATACCCAATGAGTTGGACAATATTATTTAACACTTATATTGAAGAAGCTATTACTTAAATACTGGAAGTCAAATGATACTCCAACGTTAAGAGAATGGAATAATCAAATGCTTTATTATTTAAATATTGGAAAAAAATCTGTCTACACAAATTTGAAATCATATGAGGTAGGGTCTTACAAGTATTAGAAACAACATTAGGTGTGGATATGGTGGGAACATTTGGGTCTGAGCAAGTGTGATATTGTTAATGTTTGTGGAAATGAATGTATGTAATGTTAAGTTGTTAATGTTTTTTGTCTATGTATGTTTTTTGTTTGTTGTAAAAAAAAAAAAGAGCACAAAAAGGTAAATAAAATACAAAAATGTGTCAATGAAGCTTTATTAATAATCGTAGCAAATTATGCATCAGGAATGGTGGAGATCCTAGCAGGCCTGTCCAATGGGACAACCCTATTCATAATTGCATGATAATTTTGATTAAAGGGATACTTGGGGATTTTGGCAATGAGGCCCTTTATCTACAGTATTTTCTCTGATGAACTCGTGGATACCATTTGTATGTCTCTGTGTCCAGTATGAAGGAAGTTAGAGGTAGTTTCATGAGCCAATGCTAACTAGTGTTAGCACAATGACTGGAAGTATATGGGTATCTGCTAGCATGCTATGTTAAGTTGTTTATTGTTTTTGTCTATATATGGTTTTTGTTTGTTGTAAAAAAAAATATTAACAGCAAAAAAAGGAAAATAACATATATAATAAATAAAAAAGAACAGCTTAGGAAGCTTCGTCCCCTTGTCCTTGTCGAAGAGAGGATGGTCTCAGCTTTCTGTAGGTATCATTTGTATTTCTCAACTCTCAATATTCAGCTCAATAGCAACTATTTTACAACCAATATATTTGATATGGCTTTGAGATATGGAGCGGTGCGTGCGCAAAATGCGCATCGGCCATTGCGAGGGCATAGGCCTATAGCTATCATGGGTAGTAGCCTGTAACTTCAACGTTCTTTTTAGGACAGTACATGTACTGTTGGATGAATAACGCCAGTGGGTATTATATTTAAAGTTAGCAATCTAGTTAATGTGTTTTGAGTATGCACTTCCTCAGGTGTTGAACCCCCTATTAACTGAATTGCTTTTATAGAGGACTGAATTGAATTGTGAGGATGACCACAATTTATTTTCACAATGAGCCAAATCTATTGGTTTTCTACCCAAAGTTGCAAAGGAAATGTGATCTATTTAATAAACACAAGACACCAGCAAAATGGATAAAAGACTGTGGCAGTATTGCAGGAACAGCGGCATAAATATTTACTTACTTACTTTAAAAAACATTCTGCATTGTTGGTTAAGGCCTTGTAAGTAAGCATTTCACGGTAAGGTCTACACCTGTTGTATTCGCCGCATGTGACAAATGACTGTAAGTCGCTTTGGATAAAAGCATCTGCTAAATGGCATATTATTATTATTATAAATACAATTTGATTTGATTTGTTCTAGTGGTCAAAACCTGGTACTTTCACACTATGGTAAATAGTGCAAGCAACTTTAGTAATTCCTTTGAACAGGGGAGAGAGAAAAAAAACCTCCAGATTCACAGGGAATACATTACATAAGCAACACTCCAAGCTACAGCTTCATACCACTTGTCAAAGATAGAGAACTGATACTGTATACTGGGTGTTGGGGTGGGATTGGCATGGGGTGTGGGTGGTCCATGGGTGGCTTTTGACCATTTAAAAAAAGTATATTCTTCATGTCTTACTCATTGGTAGGAAGAAGTTTGGTCCAAATCGGATGTTGGGTACTATATTTATAGAATGAATCCTATAAATTAAAATGACCAATTTGGGTGCAATCAATTAGCTTAATTTCCCAGCGATCAAATTATATTTCAACAAAATAATGTTTCAGAAATGCTAATCGTATCTGTTACTAACTACAGAAACTATTTCAGAACAATCTGAGATGGTGGGTGTCGAAATCCTATTTATTGTGCTCTTTGAGGTGGAATGATCCTAATCTAATCTAACCTAACTCTGTTCCACCAGCCAACTTCTCAACAGGACTAGGCACATCTCTAGGCAGACAACTGTGCTTACAGGTACACCTCGTCTGACTGGCTATCTGATGATTATACAACGTTGATGACACACCCCGCTAGGTTACACACTGGGAAATACTATAGTGTACCAATAGGTGACTGGCCCTACCTAACCGCACCACAATACAATACAATACAATCTACAATGGAGGACTTTACCTCAGGGGAGTGGTGGTGTACAGTAGCCTGTCAAACCTCACCTATGCTTTTGAGGAAGTATCAGGACGGGAGAGGAAAATAGTTTTACATGTTCATTCTAAGCAAATGCATCCCATGACATCTTCTGATGCCAAATAGCACTTGGTCTCTATCTGAAGTGCTCAATGAATGGCATTCCATAAGAGCAAATTACTTCTAAAAAATATGATTTCAAACTATAGCCAACATGATTTGACTGGTTATTTTTGGTTATGATAACACTAAGTTAATATAGTTCAAAATCACAAAGCTTTTTTCATTGATTTAAATCGAACAGACTATGGCTTTAATTTATAATCAATAATCTTACCAAGGAACTCGTCCAAGTAGTTGTAGTATACAAAAAATGCAGTATCCTAATAATAAGACAGTGTGAAAAAACACCATAATAATTAGATTACCATAATAAAAGTGTGTTACCTACCTTGTCCCTGGCTTTCTTTTCTGGCAACGATAACGCGGCCAAGACACTGCCCGTGTGGTGAGATATCTCCATCCGTTGGAATACTTATTATTCTTCAGTGGGGTTTATCGGCGGTTGGCATCCAACGTTATAGTGCATTACCGCCACGTACTGTACTGGAGTGTGGGCCAGAGACAGGGAGAAACTAAATCCAACCTGCCAGCCCCGTTGCTCTTAAAAAAGATTACAAAATATTTGAGACTATATATAATGACGTTCTACTCAATACTCTTTAAACTAATGTCCTGTATCCCCTTCTCCCTCATACTAGATCTCATCCTCTCTCTTTCCCTCCGATACTGCCCACACTATAGCAATACATGCTCCATGGTCTCTGTTTCCTGACAATAATCACACTTTCCTGTTGGATGCTTTCCTATCACATTTAATGTCTTATTCAACTGGCTGTGTCCCACCCTTAATCTTGTAAAAATAGCCTCCTCTCTTCTGTCCCTTCCTGCCGTCCTCCCCGACTTTCCTCTGTACTTGAAATAAATGCCTTCCCTTATTATCTCTATTCCACTGCTCCTGCCATCTCTGCACCATCACTGTATATATCAGTCTTTTTGCCTCTGCCTTGCTCATTGAAACGTCAACATCAACATCCCCACTACTAAGTGCTTGTTTAGCCTATTCGTCTACTTCCTCGTTCCCCTCCACCCCCACATGGGCTGGGACCCAAGTACATCTTATCTGAATACCCATCTGTTTAATCATGCCATGGGTTTGTAGCACCTCATAAAGCAGGTATTGTCTGGTACGTCAGCTAAAGGACTGGAGACTCTTTAACACTGCACATGAATCCGAGCAAATAACTACTGTGTCTTGTTTGACTTCCTCCACCAACTCCAGGGCCAACAGTATGGCCATCAGCTCCGTCGTATATACAGCCAGATGATCTGTAATACGTTTCCTGATTTCCACCCCACATTCCTGCACTACAAATGCTGACCCAGTACGTCCTGTCCTTGGATCTTTTGAACCATCTGTGAAAATGGCCACAAAATCCTGATACACAGTTTCCAGACGTCTCTTAAAGAAATAAAATGGATCAACACCCTCCCTATCTTTCTGTAGTCTCTCCAACACTTCTAGATCAACTACTGGAGGCGGGAGTAGCCATGGTGGATTTTCCGTTGGAATACGGCGGTACAAGCGCTTGTTTCAAAGAGTGCTCCGTAAGCCACGCCCCAGTGGGCAGAGCTAGGCATGTTGCACCGGGACAAGTTGAAATACAAAGAAAAGCCTCTCAATTTACAATGGGTTCGCCTTTGTTTTGTGTAGCCTATTTATGCTCATATGTTTGAGACCAGTGTATTGCAGTTTATTTCGTTTTATACTTAATAAGTAAACTATCTTTGAGTAGTAAACAGGGAAACAATGAGTCCCAGACAGTTTGAAATAGAACATTCCAGAGGGGGGCATCGTTTACTAGGCTACCTACATTATTGGGACCATGGTTATCAATGGTTATTGGTTATTTACCAGGTAACAAGTGAAAACGAAACAAGGACTGAAGTAATAGACTCCTTATTCTTCTCAACTAGAGATTGAAATAAATGGTGTTTCTTTGAAGAGATGGGCCTGGCTGACATGACAAATACATTCAAGGGGAAAGGATCCACAGACACTGCACATCTCTTTATTTACAATGCTGGCTGCCATCGTTAACACACACACAGGACATTGAATGCTACCTGAATTGACTCAGAAAAGTAACATAAGTAGGCCTACAGTATCACAGCGAGGTTAAACAGGTTTACTATAGGCAGGGTGTGGCTCAACAGGCAGTATGCATCCCAAAGGGCACCCTCTTCCCTATTACTTCTCCCTGTACCATGTATATGGAATAGGGTGCCCTTTGGAACAAATTCCATCTATTGATGAAGCCACCTGAAATCAATGGCTGCATGCCAATTGTCCATCTCCCTCTTCATGGATTTCCAAGCGTTGGATAGGTGTAAGCTTTGGCTTTAACTTCTTTGCACCATTGTTAAATCCCTGAGATGAGAAGAAATGTGTAAGTCCACACTTTGGGAGGTCAGTGGATATGCACCCAATGTTAATGGCCACACACCTTTGAGTCATTAGTAAAAAGATAAATATATTCTATAAAAGGACAAATAATTGACACAAGTTGTTGCAGTAGTAGGTAAGACAATGGATCCAGAGCCGTATAGGTTAATTATGGACTTTAAAGTAACAGGCAGGTAACAGGTAGAGGGGGGCCAGGTGTGATTGGGCCAGGCAAGTCCAGGTGTCAGGCCAGGGTGTCCTCAGTCATGTTCCAAGAGCCTCAGGCCCTCTGGAAGGGGAGACAGAGAGAAAATATGAAGTTTAGTGAGAGCATGGCTTAGACCATAGTACACCACATGCACTGTGGACACTGGATAATATGACTAACACACACACTAGTTTGACCTCGCTGTGAAACTGTTGGACTACTTACACTACATGGACAAAGGTATATGGACACCTACTCGTCGAACATCTCATTCCAAAATCATGGGCATTAATATGGAGTTGGTCCCCCCTTTGCTGCTATAACAGCCTCCACTCTTCTGGGAAGGCTTTCCACTATATGTTGGAACAACACCTGTTTAACCTCGCTGTGATACTGTAGGCCTACTTACGTTACTTTTGAGTCAATTCAGGTAGCATTCAATGTCCTGCATTTTTGTTAACCATGGCAGCCAGCATTGTAAATAAATATAGAGCTGTGCAGAAAGATAATCAGCCTCTGCTCCCCTTAATGTATTTTTCATTTACATTTTAGTCATTTAGCAGACGCTCTTATCCAGAGCAACTTACAGTTAGTGAGTGCATACATTATTTTTTTTATTTTTTTATACTGGCCCCCCATGGGAAACGAACCCACAACCTTGGCGTTGCAAACGCCATGCTCTACCAACTGAGCCAAGTCCCTGCCAGCCATTCCCTCCCCTACCCTGGACGACACTGGGCCAATTGTGCGCCGCCCCATGGGTCTCCCGGTCGCGGCCGGCTACGACAGAGCCTGGATTCGAACCAGGATCTCTAGTGGCACAGCTAGCACTGCGATGCAGTGCCTTAGACCACTGCGCCACTCGGGAGACGTGTCAGCAAGGCCCATCTTTTCAAAGAAAACAACTGAATTATATCTCTATTTGCCCAAAATAAGTAGTTTTGTTGTGATTGCAAGAAAATCCTAACAATTCAGGTAAAGAGCCACAGTCAGGCAGAAAAAATCTGAATGTTCTATCATAAAGTGAGAACAATTAGTTTACGTGGCTGATATGGCTGCTACTTAGAAATACTATGACAGTAAATTAATAGATGACATTCACTGCTATAAAGCTGTCTCCAATATAATCGCATAGTTTACACAGACCCACCGCGGACATTTGACAAATACATCTCCTTGTGAAAATGACTCCCATGGTCTGTTTTGTCAACAAACTCAATGTATTCCAAATACTGGTGGTAACCAAATGATCCCATTAATGTAGGTAGCCTAGTAAACGATGCCCCCTCTGGAATGTTCTATTGCGAACTGTCTGGGACCCAGAGGGGTTGGGTTAAATGCGGCAGACACACTTCGTTTAAATGCATTCAGTTGTGCAACTTTATATGTATTTATTTGTATTCAATCTTTATTTAACTAGGCAAGTCACTTAAGAACAAATTATCATGTACAATGACGGCCTACCAAAAGGCCTCCTGCGGGGACCGGGGCTGGGATTAAAAATACAATTAAAATATAGGACAAAACACACTCCACGACGAGACACCACAACACTACATAAAGAAAGACCTAAGACAACAACATAGCATGGCAGCAACACAACATGGTAGCAGCACAAAACATGCACTCCCTAGGTATCCCCTTTTCCTTCCCTTCGTTGTGGTTTTTCTGTTTACTACTCAAATACATTTTACTTATTAAGTCAGACGAAATTAAATGCAATACACTGGTCTCAAATATATTAGCATAACTAGGCTACACAGAATGAAGGCGGACCATTGTACATTGAGAGGCTTATCTCCAAAATAAAACCTGTCCCTGTCCAACATGGCAAGCTCTGCCCACTTGGGACTGGTTTACGGAGCACTCTTTAAAATAAGCGCTCGTATCGCCGTATTCCAACGGATCGAGATATCTCACCACACCGGAAAATCTGTCTCCAAACGGTGTGTGGGTTTGTTCAGATTGAGGAACGGAACAAAAATGTTTGAGAAATTGCCTTATTTCCCTGCCTAAACTAACTAACTAAAATGCCACTTTGACCCAAATATGAAGTCAGTCGTGTGGGTCACCTACCCCATGTGCTTTCACATAGCTGATGTGATGAAATGTCCCCCTCTTGCACAAATATGCATGTTATTGCTGCTGTGTGGGAAGTTAAGTGAAGAAACTCCCATGTGGGCAAACAATGTCGTACCACCGCTCAACTTTCTATTTCATTATCTGGCCTCTACCTCCTCCTGCTGGTGGCTTAACTGCATCGCACTAATGAAGAGTTTCCTACAGAGCTGTTTGTGCACTTGGGCTTCTAATAGACAGTATATCAGCCTATGATATTTAGTAATATCATGTTAGGTGGCTGCTTCTCTATGTAACATTCACATGTTATATTACTGTTGAACTCATTTAGAAAACCTTCTAGAACATGGGCTGACAGCAGATCGATAATATAGCCTTACCCTCCATAGTTATTTCTTAGAAATAAATTAGTGAACCTAGGTTATTTATATCTCATTGTTCCAGAAGTAACTTTATTGCCAGTTCATATTTTTTTCCTTCTTCTGGTTTAGATCATCCATGAACCAAGAAACCACAGTCTCATACATGTCAGCTAAAAGTGGCATCTGCATGAGCAGAAAGGAAGAGAGAGACTGGGAGAGAGATAGAGAGATTGGCTATACTTAAACTCTTTAACATCATCCTCAGCTCTGGCATATTCCCCAATATTTGGAAACAAGGACTGATCACCCCAATCCACAAAAGTGGAGACAAATTTGACCCTAATAACTACCGTGGGATATGTGTCAACAGCAACCTTGGGAAAATCCTCTGCATTATCATTAACAGCAGACTCGCACAATTCCTCAGCGAAAACAATGTACTGAGCAAATGTCAAATTGGCTTTTTACCAAATTACCGTACGACAGACCACGTATTCACCCTGCACACCCTAATTGAGAAACAAACAAACCAAAACAAAGGCAATGTCTTCTCATGCTTTGTTGATTTCAAAAAAGCTTTCGACTCAATTTGGCATGAGGGCCTGCTATGCAAATTGATGGAAAGTGGTGTTGGGGGGAAAACATACGACATTATAAAATCCATATACACAAACAACAAGTGTGCGGTAAAAATGGGCAAAAAACACACATTTCTTTCCACAGGGCCTGGGGGGTGAGACAGGGATGCAGCTTAAGCCCCACCCTCTTCAACATATTTAGTTGAAGTCGGAAGTTTACATACACCTTAGCCAAATACATTTAAACTCAGTTTTTCACAATTCCTGACATTTAATCTGAGTAATAATTCCCTGTTTTAGGTCAGTTAGGATCACCACTTTATTTTAAGAATGTGAAATGTCAGAATAATAGTACAGAGAATTATTTATTTCATCTTGTATTTCTTTCATCACATTCCCAGTGGGTCAGAAGTTTACATACACTCAATTAGTATTTGGTAGCATTGCCTTTAAATTGTTTAACTTGGGTCAAACGTTTCGGGTAGCCTTCCACAAGCTTCCCACAATAAATTGGGTGAATTTTGGCCCATTCCTCCTGACAGAGCTGGTGTAACTGAGTCAGGTTTGTAGGTCTCCTTGCTCACACACACTTTTTCAGTTCTGCCCACAAATGTTCTATGGGTTTGAGGTCAAGGCTTTGTGATGGCCACTCCAATACCTTGACTTTGTTGTCCTTAAGCCATTTTGCCAGAACTTGCTTGGGGTCATTGTCCATTTGGAAGACCCATTTGCGATCAAGCTTTAACTTCCTGACTGATGTCTTGAGATGTTGCTTCAATATATCCAAATAATTTTCCTTCCTCATGATGCCATCTATTTTGTGAAGTGCACCAGTCCCTCTTGCAACAAAGCACCCCCACAGCATGATGCTGCCACCCCGTGCTTCACGGTTGGGATGGTGTTCTTTGACTTGCAAGCAACCCCCTTTTTCCTCCAAACATAACGATGGTCATTATGGCCAAACAGTTATATTTTTGTTTCATCAGACCAGAGGACATTTCTCCAAAAAGTACGATATTTTTCCCCATCTGCAGTTGCAAACCATAGTCTGGCTTTTTTATGGTGGTTTTGGAGCAGTGGCTTCTTCCTTGCTGAGTGGCCTTTCAGGTTATGTCGATATAGGACTCGTTTTACTGTGGATATAGATACTTTTGTACCCGTTTCCTCCAGCATCTTCACAAGGTCCTTTGCTGTTGTTCTGGGATTGATTTGCACTTTTCGCACCAAAGTACGTTCATCTCTAGGAGACAGAACGCGTCTCCTTCCTGAGCGGTATGACGGCTGCGTGGTCCCATGGTGTTTATACTTGCGTACTATTGTTTGTACAGATGAACGTGGTACCTTCAGGCGTTTGGAAATTGCTCCCAAGGATGAACCAGACTTGTGGAGATCTACAATTTTATTTCTGAGGTCTTGGCTGATTTCTTTTGATTTTCCCATGATGTCAAGCAAAGAGGCATTGAGTTTGAAGGTAGGCCTTGAAATACATCCACAGGTACAACTCCAATTGACTCAAATGATGTCAATTAGAAGCTTCTAAAGCCATGACATCATTTTCTGGAATTTTCCAAGCTGTTTAAAGGCACAGTCAACTTCTGACCCACTGGAATTGTGATTTAGTGAATTATAAGTGAAGTAATCTGTCTGTAAACAATTGTTGGAAAAATTACTTGTGTCATGCACAAAGTAGATGTCCTAACCGACTTGCCAAAATTATAGTTTGTTAACAAGACATTTGTGGAGTGGTTGTAAAACAAGTTTTAATGACACCAACCTAAGTGTATGTTAACTTCAGACTTCAACTGTATATCAACGGATTGGCGAGGGTACTAGAACAGTCTGCAGCACCTGGCCTCAACCTACTGGACTCGGATATCAAATGTCTACTGTTTGCTGATGATCTGGTGCTTCTGTCCCCAACCAAGGAGGGCCTACATCAGCACCTAGATCATCTGCACATATTATGTCAGACCTGGGCCCTGACAGTAAATCTCAGTAAGACAAAAATAATGGTGTTCCAAAAAAGGTCCAGTTGCCAGTACCACGAATACAAATTCCATCTAGACACTGTTGCCCTAGAGCACACAAAAACTATACATACCTCGTCCTAAACATCAGCGTCACAGGTAACTTCCACAAAGCTGTGAACGATCTGAGAGAGAAGGCAAGAAGGGCCTTCTTTGCCATGAAAAGGAACATAAAATTTGACATACCAATTAGGATCTGGCAAAAAAAAAACTTGAATCAATTATAGAACCTATTGCCCTTTATGGTTGTGAGATCTGGGGTCCGCTCATCAACCAAAAATTCAGAAAATGGGACAAACACCAAATTGAGACTCTACATGCAGAATTCTGCAAAAATATCCTCAGTGTACAACGTAAAACACCAAATAATGCATGCAGAGCAGAATTAGGCAAATACCCGCTAATTATCAAAATCCAGAAAAGAGCCGTTAAATTCTACAACCACCTAAAAGAAAGTGATTCCCAAACCTTCCATAACAAAGCCATCACCTACAGAGAAATGAACCTGGAGGAGAGCCCCCTGATCCTGGGTCTCTGTTCACAAACACAAACAGACCCCACAGAGCCCCAGGACAGCAACACAATCAGACCCAACGAAATCAAGAGAAACAAGATAATTACTGACACATTGGAAAGAATTTACCAAAAAACAGAGAGTACACAGTGGCAGAGTACCTGACCACCGTGACTGTATGTATGACCATATTAGAGACACATATTTCCCTCAGATTACACAGACCCAGAAAGAATTCGAAAACGAAACCAATTTTGATAAACGGCCATATCTATTGGGTAAAATACCACGGTTGTGATGAGGTGGTGATGAAGGAGTCAGGTGCAGGAGGGTAAATCACAGAATAACAGGCTTTAATCCACAAAATCCGCAACTTTTTCACTCCGGACGCTTTATCTGGACATGGTTCGTCAACATCTTCAACAGCCGAAGCTAAGTAGTAACATTAACATGATGTCTTCTAATTGCAGTCGCTGTACTCATAATATACAGGAGAACGATCGCCTTACGGCGAGAATAGCTGTGCTACAAGCCCAGCTTCAGACGCAATCGTTAGGCAAGGGTAATTTCAGTGTAGGAAAGGAAGAAACAGCGTCTGTGCCACCAGTAAGTACAGATAGTAACGTTAGTATAAATCCCCCGCACAGTCCCCGCAGCCGGACAACTTTCTCATGGCTTCTGGAGGGAAATACTGTTGGAATGCTCAACCGGTGTCGCTCATTCAGCCGACAGAAACTTTCAACCGGTTTTCCCCATTATGTAGCGAGTCGGAGTCTGAGTCTGAGTCTTCTCTTGTCTCTACTCCTCCCGTTACGGGGTCTGAGACGCCGAAGGCTCCACTATTAGCTCTGACAAATTGAAAACCCTAGTCATTGGCGACTCCATTACCCGCAGTATTAGACTTAAAACGAATCACCCAGCGATCATACACTGTTTACCAGGGGGCAGGGCTACCGACGTTAAGGCTAATCTAAAGATGGTGCTGGCTAAAGCTAAAACTGGCGAGTGTAGAGAGTATAGAGATATTGTTATCCACGTCGGCACCAACGATGTTAGGATGAAACAGTCAGAGGTCACCAAGTGCAACATAGCTTCAGCGTGTAAATCAGCTAGAAAGATGTGTCGGCATCGAGTAATTGTCTCTGGCCCCCCTCCCAGTTAGGGGGAGTGACGAGCTCTACAGCAGAGTCTCAGCACTCAATCGCTGGTTGAAAACTGTTTTCTGCCCCTCCCAAAAGATAGAATTTGTAGATAATTGGCCCTCTTTCTGGGACTCACCCACAAACAGGACCAAGCCTGACCTGCTGAGGAGTGACGGACTCCATCCTAGCTGGAGGGGTGCTCTCATCTTATCTACCAACATAGATAGGGCTCTAACTCCTCTAGCCCCACAGTGAAATAGGGTGCAGGCCAGGCAGCAGGCTGTTAGCCAACCTGCCAGCTTAGTGGAGTCTGCCAATAGCACAGTCAGTGTAGTCAGCTCAGCCATACCCATTGAGACTGTGTCTGTGCCTCGACCTAGGTTGGGCAAAACTAAACATGGCGGTGTTCGCCTTAGCAATCTTATTAGGATAAAGACCTCCTCCATTCCTGCCATTATTGAAAGAGATCGTGATACCTCACATCTCAAAATAGGGTTACTTAATGTTAGATCCCTCACTTCAAAGGCAGTCATAGTCAATGAACTAATCACTGATCATAATCTTGATGTGATTGGCCTGACTGAAACATGGCTTAAGCCTGATGAATTTACTGTGTTAAATGAGGCCTCACCTCCTGGTTACACTAGTGACCATATTCCCCGTGCATCCCGCAAAGGCGGAGGTGTTGCTAACATTTACGATAGCAAATTTCAATTTACAAAAAAAAAATGGCGTTTTCGTCTTTTGAGCTTCTAGTCATGAAATCTATGCAGCCTACTCAATCACTTTTTATAGCTACTGTTTACAGGCCTCCTGGGCCATATACAGCGTTCCTCTCTGAGTTTCCTGAATTCCTATCAGACCTTGTAGTCATAGCAGATCATATTCTAATTTTTGGTGATTTTAATATTCACATGGAGAAGTCCACAGACCCACTCCAAAAGTCTTTCGGAGCCATCATCGACTCAGTGGGTTTTGTCCAACATGTCTCTGGACCTACTCACTGCCACAGTCATACTCTGGACCTAGTTTTGTCCCATGGAATAAATGTTGTAGATCTTAATGTTTTTCCACAAAATCCTGGACTATCGGACCACCATTTTATTACGTTTGCAATCGCAACAAATAATCTGCTCAGACCCCAACCAAGGAGCATCAAAAGTCGTGCTATAAATTCTCAGACAACACAAAAATTCCTTGATGCCCTTCCAGACTCCTTCTGCCTACCCAAGGACGTCAGAGGACAAAAATCAGTTAACCACTTAACTGAGGAACTCAATTTAACCTTGCGCAATACCCTAGATGCAGTTGCACCCCTAAAAACGAAAAACATTTGTCATAAGAAACTAGCTCCCTGGTATACAGAAAATACCCGAGCTTTGAAGCAAGCTTCCAGGAAATTGGAACGGAAATGGCGCCACACCAAACTGGAAGTCTTCCGACTAGCTTGGAAAGACAGTACCGTGCAGTACCGAAGAGCCCTCACTGCTGCTCGATCATCCTACTTTTCCAACTTAATCGAGGAAAATAAGAACAATCCAAAATTTCTTTTTGATACTGTTGCAAAGCTAACTAAAAAGCAGCATTCCCCAAGAGAGGATGGCTTTCACTTCAGCAGTAATAAATTCATGAACTTCTTTGAGGAAAAGATCATGACCATTAGAAAGCAAATTACGGACTCCTCTTTGAATCTGCGTATTCCTCCAGGGCTTAGCTGTCCTGGATCTGCACGCTCTGCGAGGGCCTGGGATCGGGAGAGACACTTAAGTGTTTTAGTACTATATCTCTTGACACAATGATGAAAATAATCATGGCCTCTAAACCTTCAAGCTGCATACTGGATCCTATTCCTACTAAACTGCTGAAGGAGCTGCTTCCTGTGCTTGGCCCTCCTATGTTGAACATAATAAACAGCTCTCTATCCACCGGATGTGTACCAAACTCACTAAAAGTGGCAGTGATAAAGCCTCTCTTGAAAAAGCCAAACCTTGACCCGGAAAATATAAAAAACTATCGGCCTATATCGAATCTTCCATTCCTCTCAAAAATTTTAGAAAAAGCTGTTGCGCAGCAACTCACTGCCTTTCTGAAGACAAACAATGTATACGAAATGCTTCAGTCTGGTTTTAGACCCCATCATAGCACTGAGACTGCACTTGTGAAGGTGGTAAATGACCTTTTAATGGCGTCAGACCGAGGCTCTGCATCTGTCCTCGTGCTACTAGACCTTAGTGCTGCCTTTGACACCATCGATCACCACATTCTTTTGGAGAGACTGGAAACCCAAATTGGTCTACACGGACAAGTTCTGGCCTGGTTTAGATCTTACCTGTCGGAAAGATATCAGTTTGTCTCTGTGAATGGTCTGTCCTCCGACAAATCAACTGTACATTTCGGTGTTCCTCAAGGTTCCGTTTTAGGACCACTATTGTTTTCACTATATATTTTACCTCTTGGGGATGTTATTCGAAAACATAATGTTAACTTTCACTGCTATGCGGATGACACACAGCTGTACATTTCAATGAAACATGGTGAAGCCTCAAAATTGCCCTCGCTAGAAGCCTGTGTTTCAGACATAAGGAAGTGGATGGCTGAAAACTTTCTACTTTTAAACTCGGACAAAACAGAGATGCTTGTTCTAGGTCCCAAGAAACAAAGAGATCTTCTGTTAAATCTGACAATTCATCTTGATGGTTGTAAAGTCGTCTCAAATAAAACTGTGAAGGACCTCGGCGTTACTCTTGACCCTGATCTCTCTTTTGACGAACATATCAAGACTGTTTCAAGGACAGCTTTTTTCCATCTACGTAACATTGCAAAAATCAGAAATTTTCTGTCCAAAAATGATGCAGAAAAATTAATCCATGCATTTGTTACTTCTAGGTTAGACTACTGCAATGCTCTACTTTCCGGCTACCGGATAAAGCACTAAATAAACTTCAGTTAGTGCTAAATACGGCTGCTAGAATCCTGACTAGAACCAAGAAATTTGATCATATTACTCCAGTGCTAGCTTCCCTACACTGGCTTCCTGTTAAGGCAAGGGCTGATTTCAAGGTTTTACTGTTAACCTATAAAGCGTTACATGGGCTTGCTCCTACCTATCTTTCCGAGTTGGTCCTGCCGTACATACCAATACGTACGCTACGGTCACAAGACGCAGGCCTCCTAATTGTCCCTAGAATTTCTAAGCAAACAGCGGGAGGCAGGGCTTTCTCCTATAGATCTCCATTTTTATGGAACAGTCTGCCTACCCATGTGAGAGACGCAGACTCGGTCTCAACCTTTAAGTCTTTACTGAAGACTTATCTCTTCAGTAGGTCATATGATTGAGTGTAGTCTGGCCCAGGAGTGTGAAGGTGAACGGAAAGGCTCTGGAGCAACGAACAGCCCTTGCTGTCTCTGCCAGGCCGGTTCCCCTCTCTCCACTGGGGTTCTCTGCCTCTAACCCTGTTACAGGGGCTGAGTCACTGGCTTGCTGGTGCTCTTTCATGCCGTCCCTAGGAGGGGTGCGTCACTTGAGTGGGTTGAGTTACTGACGTGATCTTCCTGTCTGGGTTGGCGCCCCCCTTGGTTTGTGCTGTGGTGGAGACCTCTGTGGGCTATACTCGGCCTTGTCTCAGGATTGTAAGTTGGTGGTTGAGGATATCCCTCTAGTGGTGCGGGGCTGTGCTTTGGCAGAGTGGGTGGGGTTATATCCTTCCTGTTTGGCCCTGTCCGGGGTTTCTTCGGATGGGGCCACAGTGTCTCCGGACCGCTCCTGTCTCAGCCTCCAGTATTTATGCTGCAGTAGTTTATGTGTCGGGGGCTGGGGTTAGTTGGTTATACCTGGAGTACTTCTCCTGTCTTATCCAGTGTCCTGTGTGAATTTAAGTATGCTCTCTCTAATTCTCTCGTTCTCTCTTTCTCTCTGAGAACCTGAGCCCTAGGACCATACGTCAGGACTACCGGGCATGCTGACACCTTGCTGTCCCCAGTCCGCCTGGCCTTGCTGCTATTCCAGTTTCAACTGTTCTGCCTGCGGTTACGAAACCCCTACCTGTCCCAGACCTGCTGTTTTCAACTCTTAATGATCGGCTATGAAAAGCCAACTGAGAGACCTGAGCCCTAGGACCATACGTCGGGACTACCGGCCGTGGTGACTCCTTGCTGTCCCCAGTCCGCCTGGCCTTGCTGCTATTCCAGTTTCAACTGTTCTGCCTGCGGTTATGGAACCCCTACCTGTCCCAGACCTGCTGTTTTCAACTCTTAATGATCGGCTATGAAAAGCCAACTGAGATTTATTCCTGATTATTATTTGACCATGCTTGTCACTTATGAACATTTTTGAACATCTTGGCATGGTTCTGTTATAATCTCCACCCGGCACAGCCAGAAGAGGACTGGCCACCCCTCATAGCCTGGTTCCTCTCTAGGTTTCTTCCTAGGTTTTGGCCTTTCTAGGGAGTTTTTCCTAGCCACCGTGCTTCTACACCTGCATTACTAGCTGTTTGGGGTTTTAGGCTGGGTTTCTGTACAGCACTTCGAGATATTAGCTGATGTACGAAGGGCTATATAAAATAAAATTGATTGATTGATTGATTGAAAATACAGGTTTACGCAGAAATGCGTCAAACACACTCCAGGGCACAAAATAGGTGCACTGGAAAATACAAGACACACGGGAAAAATACTCCCGTCGATACACAACACAACGAGCTCCACCAAGCTTCACTAACCTCCACAATAAACAATCACCCACAAAGACAAGGAAGCAGAGGGAACACTTATACCAAGACTAATGAGGGAATAACGACCAGGTGTGTGTGATTGAAGACAAGACAAATGGATCGGCAGTAGCTAGTAAGCCGGTGACGCCGAACGCCGAACAAGGAGGGGAGGCAGCCTCGGCGGAAGTCATGACAGTACCCCCCCCCCCCCTTGACACGTGGCTCCAGCAGCGCACCGACCCCGGCGACAGCCAGGAGGATGCGGAGCAGGGCGAGCCGGATAGCGACGGTGGAAATCCCATAACAGCACCGTTCCTCCGGACCGTACCCCTCCCACTCCACAAGGTACTGAAGGCCCCCCAGGAACCTCGGTCTGGCTCTGGTGCCACGGTGCCAGAACCGGTTGGTAACCTAGAATACACTGGAAAGGCGTTAGGTTAGTGGAGGAGTGGCGGAGAGAGTTCTGGGCATATTCTGCCCATGGCAAGAACACCGACCACTCCCCCGGGCGGTCCTGAAGTAGGACCGCAGGAACCTACTCACGTCCTGATTTACCTGTTCCACCTGCCCATTACTATCGGGGTGGAACCCAGAGGTCAGGCTGACCGAGACCCCCAGATGTTCCATGAAACACCTTCCAGACCATGGATGTGAACTGGGGACACCGGTCAGACACTATATCCTCTGGTACCCCATAGTGCCGGAAGACGTGTGTAAACAGGGCTTCCGCAGTTTGCAGAGCCGTGGGGAGACCGGGCAGAGGAAGGAGGCGGCAGGCTTTAGAAAAGTGGTCCACAATGACCAGGATGGTGGTGTTACCTTGGAAGAGGGGAAGATCAGTTAGAAAATCAACACTTAGGTGAGACCATGATCGTTGTGGAACTGGTAAAGGTTGTAACTTACCAGCTGGGAGGTGCCTAGGTGCCTTACGCTGGGCCACACTGAGCAGGAGGAGACATACACCCTCACGTCCTTAGCCAAGGTATGCCACCAGTATTTTCTGGTCAGGCAGCGCACAGTACGGCCGATACCTGGGTGACCAGAGGAGGGTGACGTGTTTTTCCAGTAGATCAGACGATCACAGATAAGAGCAGGCACGTACTGTAGCCCATCTGGACACTGAGGTGGAGAGGGATCCGTGCGTAATGCCTGCTCTATATCTGCGTCCATACTACCGGCGCCACAATGCAGGAGGCCGGCAGTATGGGAGTGTTTTCGCTGGGCCTCTCCTCTGTGTCATACAGCCGGGACAGCGCGTCTGCCTTCACGTTCTACGTACCCGGAATGTATGATAAAGTGAAATCAAACCGGTTGAAGAATAGGGCCCACCTGGCCTGGCGAGGATTCAGCCTCCTCGCTGCCCGGTTGTACTCCAGGTTACGGTGGTCCGTCCAGATGAGGAAAGGGTGTTTTGCCCCCTCAAGCCAATGCCTCTACACGGTCAAGGCTCGGACAACAGCCAACAGCTCCCGATCACCAACGCCGTAGTTCTGCTCTGCCGGGCTGAGCTTCTTTGAGAAGAATGCACAGGGGTGGAGCTTGGGTGGCGTACCCGAGCGTTGAGACAGGACAACCCCTATCCCAACCTCGGACGCAGCCACTTGCACTACGAACAGTAGTGATAAATCGGGGTGGGCCAGTACTGGGGCTGAGGTGAACAGACCCCGCAGTTTGCTGAAGGCCAGGTCAGCCTCAGCCTCAGCAGACCAGCGGAGCCGGGACGGCCCACCCTTCAACAGGGCGGTAATGGGAGCTGCGACCTTGCCAAAGCTCCGGATAAACCTCCAATAGTATTTGGCAAAGCCAAGGACGCGCAAGAAGAAGGTCTTATCTCATTATTACTGAAACAGGATACAAGTGGAAAATATAAAGATCCAGTCCATTTACAAAATTGGAGGTCCCTTACACTTCAGTGTTGTGATGCAAAAATCCTAGCAAAATGTATAGCGCATAGAATTAAAAAGGTATTGTCGGATATTATTCATTCTAATCAGACAGGTTTTTTACATGGAAGATACATTGGAGATAATGTAAGGCAAGTATTGGAAACAATAGAACACTATGGAAAATATGGGAAACCAGGCCTGCTATTCATAGCAGACTTTGAAAAGGCATTTGATAAAGTTCGACTGGGGTTTATATATACAGTGGGGGAAAAAAGTATTTAGTCAGTCACCAATTGTGCAAGTTCTCCCACTTAAAAAGATGAGAGAGGCCTGTAATTTTCATCATAGGTACACGTCAACTATGACAGACAAAATGAGGAAAAGAAATCTAGAAAATCACATTGTAGGATTTTTTATGAATTTATTTGCAAATTATGGTGGAAAATAAGTATTTGGTCAATAACAAAAGTTTCTCAATACTTTGTTATATACCCTTTGTTGGCAATGACACAGGTCAAACGTTTTCTGTAAGTCTTCACAAGGTTTTCACACACTGTTGCTGGTATTTTGGCCCATTCCTCCATGCAGATCTCCTCTAGAGCAGTGATGTTTTGGGGCTGTCGCTGGGCAACAAAGACTTTCAACTCCATCCAAAGATTTTCTATGGGGTTGAGATCTGGAGACTGGCTAGGCCACTCCAGGACCTTGAAATGCTTCTTACGAAGCCACTCCTTCATTGCCCGGGCGGTGTGTTTGGGATCATTGTCATGCTGAAAGACCCAGCCACGTTTCATCTTCAATGCCCTTGCTGATGGAAGGAGGTTTTCACTCAAAATCTCACGATACATGGCCCCATTAATTATTTCCTTTACACGGATCAGTGGTCCTGGTCCCTTTGCAGAAAAACAGCCCCAAAGCATGATGTTTTCACCCCCATGCTTCAAAGTAGGTATGGTGTTCTTTGGATGCAACTCAGCATTCTTTGTCCTCCAAACACGACGAGTTGAGTTTTTACCAAAAAGTTATATTTTGGTTTCATCTGACCATATGGCATTCTCCCAATCCTCTTCTGGATCATCCAAATGCACTCTAGCAAACTTCAGACGGACCTGGACATGTACTGGCTTAAGCAGGGGGACACGTCTGGCACTGCAGGATTTGAGTCACTGGCGGTGTAGTGTGTTACTGATGGTAGGCTTTGTTACTTTGGTCCCAGCTCTCTGCAGGTCATTCACTAGGTCCCCCCGTGTGGTTCTTGTGATCATTTTGACCCCGCGGGGTGAGATCTTGCGTGGAGCCCCAGATCGAGGGAGATTATCAGTGGTCTTGTATGTCTTCCATTTCCTAATAATTGCTCCCACAGTTGATTTCTTCAAACCAAGCTGCTTACCTATTGCAGATTCAGTCTTCCCAGCCTGGTGCAGGTCTACAATTTTGTTTCTGGTGTCCTTTGACAGCTCTTTGGTCTTGGCCATAGTGGAGTTTGGAGTGTGACTGTTTGAGGTTGTGGACAGGTGTCTTTTATACTGATAACAAGTTCAAACAGGTGCAGGTGGAGGACAGAGGAGCCTCTTAAAGAAGAAGTTACAGGTCTGTGAGAGCCAGAAATCTTGCTTGTTTGTAGGTGACCAAATACTTATTTTCCACCATAATTTGCAAATAAATTCATTAAAAATCCTACAATGTGATTTTCTGGATTTTTTTCTCTCAATTTGTATGTCATAGTTGACATGTACCTATGATGAAAATTACAGGCCTCTCTCATCTTTTTAAGTGGGAGAACTTGCACAATTGGTGGCTGACTAAACACTTTTTTCCCCCACTGTATATAGGTTGTATGTTGGGAGCTTTTGGGAAAGAGCACAATTAGAAAGATATGGCATATAGAAGCAAACCGGGTGGACATCATGAAAATGATCGGAGAGGTTGAGAGTAGAAGAAGTTCAGGAGCCAATTTATATATATATATATATATATATATATATATATATATATATATATTATATATAATTATTGTAAAATGAACTGTGTCCATAAGGTGTAGATAGTAAGTATAGACCGGAAGTAGAGGTCTGGGCATTGTTGTTCACTAATTTACTCCAAGTAGGGAAAGGATGGCGGGGTTGAAAAGTAATAAAGGGGGAGTATACAGTGGGGGAAAAAAGTATTTAGTCAGCCACCAATTGTGCAAGTTCTCCCACTTAAAAAGGTGAGAGAGGCCTGTAATTTTCATCATAGGTACACGTCAACTATGACAGACAAAATGAGGAAAAAAATCCAGAAAATCACATTGTAGGATTTTTAATGAATTTATTTGCAAATTATGGTGGAAAATAAGTATTTGGTCAATAACAAAAGTTTCTCAATACTTTGTTATATACCCTTTGTTGGCAATGACACAGGTCAAACGTTTTCTGTAAGTCTTCACAAGGTTTTCACACACTGTTGCTGGTATTTTGGCCCATTCCTCCATGCAGATCTCCTCTAGAGCAGTGATGTTTTGGGGCTGTCGCTGGGCAACACGGACTTTCAACTCCCTCCAAAGATTTTCTATGGGGTTGAGATCTGGAGACTGGCTAGGCCACTCCAGGACCTTGAAATGCTTCTTACGAAGCCACTCCTTCGTTGCCAGGGCGGTGTGTTTGGGATCATTGTCATGCTGAAAGACCCAGCCACGTTTCATCTTCAATGCCCTTGCTGATGGAAGGAGGTTTTCACTCAAAATCTCACAATACCTGGCCCCATTCATTCTTTCCTTTACACGGATCAGTCGTCCTGGTCCCTTTGCAGAAAAACAGCCCCAAAGCATGATGTTTCCACCCCCATGCTTCACAGTAGGGATGGTGTTCTTTGGATGCAACTCAGCATTCTTTGTCCTCCAAACACGACGAGTTGAGTTTTTACCAAAAAGTTATATTTTGGTTTCATCTGACCATATGACATTCTCCCAATCCTCTTCTGGATCATCCGCATGCACTCTAGCAAACTTCAGACGGGCCTGGACATGGCAGGGGGACACGTCTGGCACTGCAGGATTTGAGTCCCTGGCGGCGTAGTGTGTTACTGATGGTAGGCTTTGTTAATTTGGTCCCAGCTCTCTGCAGGTCATTCACTAGGTCCCCCCGTGTGGTTATGGGATTTTTGCTCACCGTTCTTGTGATCATTTTGACCCCACGGGGTGAGATCTTGCGTGGAGCCCCAGATCGAGGGACATTATCAGTGGTCTTGTATGTCTTCCATTTCCTAATAATTGCTCCCACAGTTGATTTCTTCAAACCAAGCTGCTTACCTATTGCAGATTCAGTCTTCCCAGCCTGGTGCAGGTCTACAATTTTGTTTCTGGTGTCCTTTGACAGCTCTTTGGTCTTGGCCATAGTGGAGTTTGGAGTGTGACTGTTTGAGGTTGTGGACAGGTGACTTTTATACTGATAACAAGTTCAAACAGGTGCCATTAATACAGGTAACGAGTGGAGGACAGAGGTGCCTCTTAAAGAAGAAGTTACAGGTCTGTGAGAGCCAGAAATCTTGCTTGTTTGTAGGTGACCAAATACTTTTTTTCCACCATAATTTGCAAATAAATTCATAAAAAATCCTACAATGTGATTTTCTGGATATTTTTTTCTCAATTTGTCTGTCATAGTTGACGTGTACCTATGATGAAAATTACAGGCCTCTCTCATCTTTTTAAGTGGGAGAACTTGCACAATTGGTGGCTGACTAAATACTTTTTTTCCCCACTGTATATATAAAAAAACATGGGGGATTGGAAGTGATGCAGACAATTACATTGATAGAAGATACAATCTATCTGCAATATTAAGCTGATCCATCCCCCCCAGAAAAAATAAAAATAAAAAAAAGCCAAGGAAGCGCAGCACCTCCTTAGCCGTGGTTGGAGTCGGCCAATTACACACAGCTGAAATGCGATCTCCCTCCATCGCCACACCTGAGGTGGAAATACGGTATCCAAGGAAGGAGATGGACTGCTGGAAAAACATACCTCTTCTTTGCAGAACTTCTCCAAGTCATTAAGGTTTCGAGGCTGACGTTTGGCAACTCGAACCTTCAGCTCCCTCCACAGATTTTCTATGGGATTAAGGTCTGGAGACTGGCTAGGCCACTCCAGGAACTTAATGTGCTGCTTCTTGAGCCACTCCTTTGTTGCCTTGGCCGTGTGTTTTGGGTCATTGTCATGCTGGAATACCCATCCACGACCCATGTTCAATGCCCTGGCTGAGGGAAGGAGGTTCTCACCCAAGATTTGACGGTACATGACCCCGTCCATCGTCCCTTTGATGCGGTGAAGTTGTCCTGTCCCCTTAGCAGAAAAACACCCCCAAAGCATAATGTTTCCACCTCCATGTTTGATGGTGGGGATGGTGTTCTTGGGGTCATAGGCAGCATTCCTCCTCCTCCAAACACAGCGAGTTGAGTTGATGCCAAAGAGTTCGATTTTGGTCTCATCTGACCACAACACTTTCACCCAGTTCTCCTCTGAATCATGCAGATGTTCATTGGCAAACTTCAGATGGGCCTGTATATGTGCTTTCTTGAGCAGGGGGACCTTGCGGGCGCTGCAGGATTTCAGTCCTTCACGGCGTAGTGTGTAAACCAATTGTTTTCTTGGTGACTATGGTCCCAGCTGCCTTGAGATCATTGACAAGATCCTCCCGTGTAGTTCTGGGCTGATTCCTCGCCGTTCTCATGATCATTGCAACTCCTCGAGGTGAGATCTTGCATGGAGCCCCAGGCCGAGGGAGAATGACAGTTGTGTTTCTTCCATTTGCGAATAATCGCACCAACTGTTGTCACCTTCTCACCAAGCTGCTTGGCGATGGTCTTGTAGCCCATTCCAGCCTTGTGTAGGTCTACAATCTTGTCCCTGACATCCTTGATTAGCTCTTTGGTCTTGGCCATGGTGGAGAGTTTGGAATCTGATTGATTGATTGCTTCTGTGGACAGGTGTCTTTTATACAGGTAACAAGCTGAGATTAGGAGAACTCCCTTTAAGAGTGTGCTCCTAATCTCAGCTCGTTACCTGTATAAAAGACACCTGGGAGCCAGAAATCTTTCTGATTGAGAGGGGGTCAAATACTTATTTCCCTCATTAAAATGCAAATCAATGTATAACATTAGCGTTTTTTTTTTTTGTTATTCTGTCTCTCACTGTTCAAATAAACCTACCATTAAAATTATAGACTGATCATTTCTTTGTCAGTGGGCAAACGTACAAAATCAGCAGGGGATCAAATACTTTTCCCCCTCACTGTATGTTTCCATATCCACCGTTTCAGCCTGTGACAGGGGGTATATATATGACTTGGGGAGGTACAGCGTCTACCCGGAGGTTTATCGCGCAATCCCCCTCCCGATGAGGTGGTAATTTAGTCGCCTGCGTTTTAGAGAACGCTTGCGCCAGATCGAGGTATTTAGGGGGAATGCGCACGGTGGAGGTACTGTCTGGACTTTCCACTGTGGTTGCACCAATGGAAACACCTAGACACCTACCCTGACACTCTCGCAACCACCCCGTGAGAAGATGGGGTTTTGGAGTGCAAGCCAAGGGATACCTAATACCACAGGGAAAGCAGGAGACTCAATAATGGAAAAAGTAACCTGCTCACAATGAGTCTCCTGGGTAATCATGGTGACTGGTGCAGTAACTTCCTTAACCAACCCGGACCCTAATGGTCGACTATCATATGCTCTGATGGGGCGTGGAATGGATAGGGGAATCAATGGAATGCCTATACGGTGTGCGAATGCCCTGTCCATAAAGTTCCCAGCTGTGCCTGAATCGATTAGCGCCTTACACTGGGGAACTACCATGTGCTCAGGAAAGGAGATGTGTATTTTACAGTGCGCAGCAGAGGGCTCTGAACGAGTGTGGGTGTTCGATACCTGGGGTGATGCGAGAGTGCCCTGCCTGCCGTCTCCCAGCCCAAAAGAACGTTGACTACGACGTGTGGTGTATTGTCCCTTCATGACACCAGAGTAGCACTGTCGCTGTCCTCCTCCGCTATCTCGGCCGGCGGCTCCATCCAGCTCCATTGGCTCGGGATCCGAGTCGTCCTGGGTGGGAACAGGCAGACCCCTACCAGGACGTCCTCTGGCTGCCAGCAGGTTGTCCAAACGAATGGCCATGTCCACCAGTTTGTTGAAGGACAACATGGTGTCTCGGCAGACTAGCTTCCGTCGGACGTCCTCCCGCAGATGGCACCGGAAATGGTCGATCAGGGCCCACTCGTTCCACCCGGACCCCACTGCCAGCGTCCGAAACTCCAATGCGAAGTCCTGCGCAGTCCTCGTCCCCTGCCTCAGGTGGACCAGCCGCTCACCTGCCTCTCGACCCTCGGGCGGGTGATCGAAGACCGCCCAGAAGAGGTGAGCGAACTCCCCATACTTCTCCAACGTGGCTCCTCCTTCGTTCCACACCGCGTTGGCCCACTCCAGGGCTTTCCCCGAGAGGCAAGAGACGAGGGCAGACACCTTCTCCCACTCCGATGGAACCGGTCGGATGCTGGAGAAGTAGAGCTCCAGTTGGAGAAGGAATCCTTGGCACAGTGCCGCTGTCCCGTCGACCTCCCCTGGTCGGGATATCTGGATCCCTCCAGGTGCTGGGGTGTAGGTGGCGGGATCCGGTTGACCAGCTGGTCTCGACGGATCGGGCTCTCTCCTCTCCAGGCGTTGGACGACCTGAAGAACCCGACCCATCGCTTCACCCAAGCTGGCTAGCATAGTTGAATGCTCCTGGACCCGTTCCACGACTTCAGGCATGTGCGTCTCTCCCGCTGACTCCATAGTGGTGGGTGATTCTGTGATGAGGTGGTGATGAAGGAGTCAGGCGCAGGAGGGTAAATCACAGAATAACAGGCTTTAATCCACAAAATACAGGTTTACGCAGAAATGCGTCAAACACACTCCAGGGCACAAAACAGGTGCACTGGAAAATACAAGACACACAGGAAAAATACTCCCGTCGATACACAACACAACACAACGAGCTCCCCCGAGCTTCACTAACCTCCGCAATAAACAATCACCCACACAGACAAGCAAGCAGAGGGAAAACGTATACCATGACTAATGAGGGAATAAGGAGCAGGTGTGTGTGATTGAAGACGACAAATGGAGTGATGATAAATGGATCGGCAGTAGCTAGTAAGCCGGTGACGCCGAACGCCGAAACCTGCCCGAACAAGGAGGGGAGGCAGCCTCGGCGGAAGTCGTGACAACGGTGCGCCATAACAGAAGCAAGATTTGTGACCAGTGAAGAACAAACACCATTGTAAATACAACCCATATTTATGTTTATTTATTTTCCCTTTTGTACTTTAACTATTTGCACATCATTACAACCCAGTATATAGACATAATATGACATTTGAAATGTCTTTATTATTTTGGAACTTTTGTGTGTGTAATGTTTACTGTTCACTTTTGTTTATCCATTTCACTTGCTTTAGCAATGTAAACATATGTTCCCCATGCCAATAAAGCCCCTTGAATTGAATTGATAGCGGGGAGAAAGGGGGGATAGAGAGATAGAGGGAAGGGGGGGCAGAGAGAGCTAGATACCCTGGCCTTGGAATCAAAAAGCCATTTTGCGAGAGCCAGTAGATGGAACCAGAGATGCATTACACAGAGGTTCCTGTAGGTATCCTCAGCCCCAGGCTATTGCGCACAGTTTGGGGAGGATATCTGGTGCGTGAGACTACTATAGAAGAGATTTTAACTAGATTGAGATAAAGACTGTATGCTGTGCACTGTATGGTGTCTGATATGATCAAATAGAGGTCAACAATTTTTTTGGGGGGGCTCCGTTCTAATTCTTTAAAATTGCATCCTTCCTTCCTCAAATCAAGTAGCGCCGAATACAACAGGTGTAGACTTTACCGTGAAATACTTACGAGCCCTTTCCAAACAATGTAGCGTTAAAGAGTAAGAAAATTAGCAACACAATTTTAAAGAAAATTTTAACACAATAAAATAACAATAACGAGGCTATATACAAGGAGTACCGGTACCAAGTCAATGTGCAGGGGTACGAGGTAGTTGAGGTGATTGAGGTCATATGTGGATGTAGGTAGTGGTAAAAGTGACAAGGCAATCTGGAAAGATAATAAACAGAGTAGCAGCAGCCTGTGTGAAGAGTGTGAAAGTGTGTCTATGTGTGAGTGTGTGTGTGTGTGTGTGGCATCAATATGCATGTGTGTGTGTGTGTTTTGTGTGTGTGTGCATATGTAGTGTGTGTGTGTGTGTGTGTGTGTGTGTGTGTGTGTGTGTGTGTGTGTGTGTGTGTGTGTATGTGTGTGTTGGAAAGTCAGTGTATTTTGCGTGAGTGTGTGGGTAGAGTCCAGTGAGTGTGCATAGAGCCGGTGCAAGAGAGTCAGTTCATAACAAAAAGGGGGTCAACGCAAATAGTCCGGGTAGCCATTTGATGAAGTGTTCAGCAGTCTTATGGCTTAGGGGTAGAGGCTGTTTAGAAGCCTCTTGGACCTAGACTTGGCACTCCGGTACCGCTTGCCGTGCGGTAGCACAGAGAACAGTCTATGACCTGGCTGGAATCTTTGACAGTTTTTAGGGCCTTCCTCTGACACCGCCTGGTATAGAGGTCCTGGATGGCAGGGAATTTAGCCCTAGTGATGTTTCTTCCTTCCTTCACCTGTCCACTCATGATTACTTTTTAAATGAAGGGAGAAAGCAAGGATGCACACGGTATTAGAACAGGGCCACTGTGTAAACGCAGCCAACGAGTCTCAGAGTAGGAGTGCTGATCTGGGATCAGTTTAGCCTTTTAGATCATAATGAACATACAATTATATGGACAGGGGAATCTGGGCTGTATTCACAAAGAGTTTCAGAGGAGGGGTGCTGATCTAACATCAATTTAGCCTTTTAAACCATAATGAATAACCTGATCCTGGATCAACATTCCTATTCTAAAACGCTTTATGGATATGCTTCTTTAAGGAGGTCTAGGGGCTTGATTCAATGTGTATCTCTGCAGTTCATCGCTATAGCGCAATTTAAATCTAAAGGCAATGCTCCCATGTTCGCGGAGACTGCATTCGCGGTAAACGCTGCATGTCGACTCAATCGGAATGTACCTTTAGATTTCAAGCGGTTTATAGCGCTGAATTTCGGTGATATGGATTGAATCGAGCCCTAGGAGTTTGGTGACTGTTTCACCGTGATGCCTGTGTGTGTGTGTATGCGTGTGTGTGCTTGACTGTGCATGCGTATAAGCGTCTGTGTGTGTTAATTTAACTCAGGCCCATCTAATTTTACTGCAGTGGGCTAGAGCCCTGGTCAAAAGTAGTGCTATATAGTGCACTACTTTTAACTAGAGACCAAAAGTAGTGCACTATAAAGGGAATAGGGTGCCATTTGGGACGCACACAAACAGTGACTATACCAAACATTAGGAACACCTTCCTAACATTGAGTTGCACCCCCCCTCCCTTTTGCCCTCAGAACAGCCTCGATTCGTCAGGGCATGGACTCTATAAGGTGTCGAAAGCATTCCACAGGAATGCTGGCCCATGTTGACTAAAATGCTTCCCACAGTTGTGTCAAGTTGGCTGGATGTCCGTTGGGTGGTGAAACAGTCTTGATAGAAACGGGAAACTGTTGAGCGTGAAAAACCCAGCAGCAGTGCAGTTCTTAACACAAACTAGTGCACCTGGCACCTACTACCATAGCCCGTTCAAAGGCACTTACATCTTTTGTCTTGCCCAGTCACTCTCTGAATGGAACACATACACAATCCATGTCTCAATTGTCTCAAGGCTTAAAAGTCCTTATTTATATACACTGATTGAAGTGGATTTAACAATTGACATCAATAAGGGATCATAGCTTTCACCTGGATTCACCTGGTCAGTCTATGTCATGGAAATAGCTGGTGTTCTTAATGTTTTGTACACTCAGTGTATACTGTAGTATGGACACAGATTCGAAATCACATGTGTGTGTGTGTAAGGTAGGATATCATATGGAGTTTAATGACATCTACAAAGTGTGTGATGTCATTGGAAGACAGGGAACATGTGCGGATTGAGAAGAAGTGTCAAAGCTTTTGGCACACATAAACACCCTCACACAGTCCAGACACCACATCGACCAGGCAGGCACCACATGTTGCACAGCACCTGCACCTGAAACAACAGTGAGTGAAGAGCGGCTGACGCTGGGTGGATGGTGATGAAGGATTACAGGATAGACTACACGAGTGGTGCTTGCCACACAGCTGCCATCGAGCCACTGGCAGTGTGATGAAACACAGGTGCAGGGAGGGAGAGAGAACAAGAGTGAGCGAAAGTGTGAGAGAGCGAGAGAGGGGATGGGGGTGGGGGGAGAACTACGTAGAGAGACAGTCATGGAACTTAGATCTTGTACTTACACATGTCACTCATCACTGTACAGTACTACAAAACATTCTACGTTATATTTCATTACAGAACAGCAAATGTATGAAAGAAACTAGAAAGTTAACATTCCGTCGAAACTCTGCTTGCTCGTTGTAAAGTTTTGTAGTAGATTACTTGCTAGTTGCTAGATGTTTAACAACAGAAACTATATACAAAGATAGACAGCTAATCCACTCTAGCTAACAGGAATCAAATCAAATGTACAGTATTTATTTGTCACATGCACCGAATACAACAGGTGTAGACTTTTCCATGAAATGCTTACTTACGAGCCCTGCATGCGTGTGTGCTTGACTGTGCATGCATGTAAGCGTGTGTGTGTGTTATTTTGACTCGGCCCCATTTAACTTTTTGATAATTTGTGTAAATTTATTAAAAATACAAACAGAAATATTACATTTACATAATTATTCAGACCCTTTACTCAGTACTTTGTTGAAGCACCTTTGGCAGCGATTACAGCCTCGAGTCTTCTTGGGTATGACGCTACAAGCTTGGCACACCTGTATTTGGGGAGTTTCTCCCATTCTTCTCTGCAAATCCTCTCAAGCTCTGTCAGGTTGGATGGGGAGCGTTGCTGCACAGCTAATTTCAGGTCTCTCCAGAGATGTTCGAATGGGTTCAAGTCCGGGCTCTGGCTGGGCCACTCAAGGACATTCAGACTTGTCCCGAAGCCACTCCTGCGTTGTCTTGGCTGTGTGCTTAGGGTCGTTGTCCTTTTGGAAAGTGAACCTTCGCCCCAGTCTGAGGTCCTGAGCGCTCTGGAGCAGGTTTTCATCAAGGTTCTCTATGTACTTTGCTCCGTTCATCTTCCCCTCAATCCTGACCAGTCTCCCAGTCCCTGCCGCTGAAAATCATCCCCACAGCATGATGCTGTCACCACCATGATTCACCGTAGGGATGGTGCCAGGTTTCCTCCAGATGTGACTCTTGGCATTCCAAGCGGACTGTCATGTGCCTTTTACTGAGGAGTGGCTTCTGTTAGGCCACACTACCATAATGGCCTGATTGGTGGAGTGCTGCAGAGATGGTTGTCCTTCTGGAAGGTTCTCCCATCTCCACAGAGGAACTCTGGAGCTCTGTCAGAGTGACCATCGGGTTATTGGTCACCTCCCTGAACAAGGCCCTTCTCCCCCGATTGCTCAGTTTGGCTGGGCAGCCAGCTCTAGGAAGAGTCTTGGTGGTTCCAAACTTCTTCCATTTAAGTATGATGGGGGTCACTGTGTTCTTGGGGACCTTCAATGTGGCAGAATTGTTTTTGTACCATTCCCCAGATCTGTGCCTCGACACAATCCTGTCTCGGAGCTCTACGGACAATTTCTTTGACCTCATGGCTTGGTTTTTGCTCTGACATGCACTGTCAACTACGGGACCTTATATAGACAGGTGTGTGCCTTTCCAAATCATGTCCAATCAATTGATTTACCACAGGGGGACTCCAATCAAGTTGTAGAAACATCTCAAGGATGATCAATGGAAACACCTGAGCTCAATTTCAAGTCTCATAGTACGGGGGGCCAGTATGAAAAAAAATGTATGCACTCACTAACTGTAAGTCGCTCTGGATAAGAGCGTCTGCTAAATGACTAAAATGTACATATCAAATGTAAAATAGCAAAGGGTCTGAATACTTATGTAAATAAGGTGTTTCTGTTTTTTATTATTAATACATTTGCTAAAATGTCTAAAAACCAGTTTTCACTTTGTCATTATGGGATATTTTGTGTAGATTGATGAGGATTTATTTTTATTTAATCAATTTTAGAATAACACTGTAACGTAGGGAAGGGGTCTCACTCATCACTATATATTATATTATATTTCATTACAGAAAAGGAAATGTATGAAAGAAACTAGAAAGGTAACATTTCCGTCGAAACTTTGCTTGCTCGTTGTAAAGTTTTCATGTAGTCCTCAATCATCTCCTTTGTCTTGGTCACGTTGAGGGAGAGGTTGTTATCCTGGCACCATACGGCCAAGTCTCTGACCTCCTCCCTATAGGCTGTCTCATCGTTGTCGGTGATCAGGCCTACCACTGTTGCGTGGTCGGCAAACTTAATGATGGTGTTGGAGTCATGCTTGGCCACGCGGTCGTGGGTGAACAGGGAGTACAGGAGGAGACTAAACAAGCACTCCTGAGGGGCCCCCGTGTTGAGGATCAGCATGGCAGATGTGTTGTTGCCTACCCTTACCACCTGGGGGTGGCCCGTCAGGAAGTCCAGGATCCAGTTGAAGAGGGAGGTGTTTAGTCCCAGGATCCTTAGCTTAGTGATGAGCTTTGAGGGCACTATGGTGTTGAACGCTGAGCTGTAGTCAATGAATAGCATTCTCACGTAGGTGTTCCTCTTGTCCAGGTGGGAAAGGGCAGTGTGGAGTGCAATAGAGATTGCATCATCTGTGGATCTGTTGGGGCGGTATGTGAATTGGAGTGGGTCTAGTGTTTCTGGGATAATGGTGTTGATGTGAGCCATGACCAGCCTTTCAAACCACTTCATGGCTACAGACGTCAGTGCTACGGGTCGGTAGTCATTTAGGCAGGTTATCTTAGCTTAAAAGTCTTACTCACATCAGCTACGGACAGCGTGATCACATAGTCATCCGGGAACAGCTGGTGCTCTCATGCATGCTTCAGTGTTGCTTGCCTCGAAGCGAGCATAGAAGTGGTTTAGCTCGTCTGGTAGGCTTGTGTCACTGGGCAGCTCGCGGCTGTGCTTCCCTTTGTAGTCTGTAATAGTTTTCAAGCCCTGCCACATCCAACGAGCGTCAGAGTCGATGTAGTACGATTCAGTCTTAGTCCTGTATTGACTCTTTGCCTGTTTGATGGTTTGTCGGAGGGCATAGCGGATTTCTTATAAGCGTCCGGGTTAGAGTCCCGCTCCTTGAAAGCGGCAGCTCTACCCTTTAGCTCAGTGCGGATGTTGCCTGTAATCCATGTCTTCTGGTTGGGGTATGTACGTACGGTCACTGTGGGGACGACATCATCGATGCACTTATTGATGAAGCCAGTGACTGATGTGGTGTACTCCTCAATGCTATCTGAAGAATCCCGGAACATGTTCCAGTCTGTGCTAGCAAAACAGTCCTGTAGCTTAGCATCTGCGTCATCTGACCACTTTTTTATTAACCGAGTCACTGGTGCTTCCAGCTTTAGTTTTTGCTTATAAGCAGGAATCAGGAGGATCGAGTTATGGTCAGATTTGCCAAATGGAGAGCGAGAGAGAGCTTTGTATGAGTCTCTGTGTGTGGAGTAAAGGTGGTCTAGAGTTTTTTTTCCTCTGGTTGCACATTTAACATGCTGGTAGAAATTAGGTAGAACGGATTAATGTTTCCCTGCATTAAAGTCCCCGGCCACTAGGAGCGCTACCTCTGGATGAGCGTTTTCCTGTTTAGTTATGGCCTTATACAGCTAATTGAGTGCAATCTTAATGCCAGCATTGGTTTGTGGTGGTAAATAGACAGCTATGAAAAATATAGATGAAAACTCTCTTGGTAAATAATGTGGTCTACAGCTTATCATAAGATACTCTACCTCAGGCGAGCAAAACCTCGAGACTTCCTTAGTATTTGATTTTGTGCACAAGCTGTTGTTTACAAATATACACAGACCGCCACCCCTTGTCTTACCGGAGTCAGCCGTTCTATCCTACCGATGTAGCGCATATCCCGTCAGCTGTATGTTGTCCATGTCGTCGTTCAGCCACGACTCGATAACATTTTAATGTCCCGTTGATAGGATAACCACAATATTAGGTAATCTAATTTATTTTCAAATGATTGAACATTGGCTTGTTGGAAGAAGCAGTTTACTCGCTCGCCGTCGGATCCTTACAAGGCACCCCGACTTACGTCCACGATATCTCCGTCTCTTTCTCCTGCGAATGACGGGGATTTGGGCCTTGTCGGGTGTCTGTAGGATATCCTTCGCGTCCGACTCTTTGAAGAAAAAATCTTAGTCCAATACGAGTTGAGTAATCACTGTCCTGATATCCAGAAGCTCTTTTTGGTTATAAGAGACGATGGCTGAAACATTATGTACAGAATAAATTACAAATAACGCGAAAAAACACACATAATAGTACAATTGGTTAGAGGTCTGTAAAACGGCAGCCATCTTCTCCGGCGCCATCTACTCAATCTACTATATCTGGCAAGCTAAAACGTAATTAACTAGTAAGCTTCTCTGTAAAGTTGTCAAACAGCAATCTGAAGCGAAAACATCTGAACAAGAATGATAAAGTTTTGTAAAGCTTAATTACATTTTTTTACATTTTAGTCATTTAGCAGACACTCTTATCCAGAGCGACTTACAGTTAGTAAGTGCATACATTATTAAAAAAAAAAAAAAATCATACTGGCCCCCGTGGGCCAGTATTCCCCCGTGGGAATCGAACTCACAACCCTGGCGTTGCAAACGCCATGCTCTACCAATTGTGCACCACCCCATGGGTCTCCCGGTCACGGCCGGCTACGACAGAGCCTTGATTCAAACCAGGATCTCTAGTGGCACAGCTAGCACTGCGATGCAGTGCCTTAGACCACTGCACCACTTTAAAGGTATGATTAAAATACATTTTTCCTATATAGTGCACTACTTTTGACTAGAGTCTTGGTCCAATTGCATGAAAAATGTATGCACTCACTAACTGTAAGTCGCTCTGGATAAGAGCGTCTGCTAAATTACTAAAAATGTAAAAAATGTCTGGGCATTGACTAGGCCATTCCAAGACATTTAAATGTTTCCCCTTAAACCTCTAGAGTGTTGCTTTAGCAATATGCTTAGGGTCATTGTCCTGCTGGAAGGTGAACCTCCGTCCCAGTCTCAAATCTCTGGAAGACTGAAACAGGTTTCCCTCAAGAATTTCCCTGTATTTAGCGCCATCCATCATTCCTTCAATTCTGACCAGTTTCCCAGTCCCTGCCGATGAAAAACATCCCCACAGCATGATGCTTCCACCACCATGCTTCACTGTGGGGATGGTGTTCTCGGGGTGATGAGAGGTGTTGGGTTTGCGCTAGACATAGCGTTTTCCTTGATGGCCAAAAAGCTGAATTTTAGTCTCATCTGACGAGAGTACCTTCTTCCATATGTTTGTGGAGTCTCCCACATGCCTTTTGATGAACACCAAACGTGTTTTTTTTTTTTTTTCTTCCTGGGGGGATGGATCAGCTTAATATTGCAGATAGATTGTATCTTCTATCAATGTAATTGTCTGCATCACTTCCAATCCCCCATGTTTTTTTTATTTTTTATATATATATATTCCCCTTTATTACTTTTCAACCCCACCATCCTTTCCCTACTTGGAGTAAATTAGTGAACAACAACGCCCAGGCCTCTACTTCCGGTCTATAACACCAAACGTGTTTGCTTATTTTTTTCTTAAAGCAATGGCTTTTTTCTGGCCACTCTTCCGTAAAGCCCAGCACTGTGGAGTGTACGGCTTAAAGTGGTCCTATGGACAGATACTCCTATCTCCGCTGTGGAGCTTGGCAGCTCCTTCAGGGTTATCTTTGGTCTCTTTGTTGCCGCTCTGATTAATGGCCTCCTTGCCTGGTCTGTGAGTTTTGGTGGCCGGCCCTCTCTTGGCAGGTTTGTTGTGGTGCCATATTCTTTCCATTTTTTAATAATGGATTTAACAGTGCTCCGTGGGATGTTCAAAGTTTCTGATCTTTTTTTATAACCCAACCCTGATCTGTACTTCTCCACAACTTTGTCCCTGACCTGTTTGGAGAGCTCCTTGGTCTTCATGGTGCTGCTTGCTTGGTGGTGCCCCTTGCTTAGTGGTGTTGCAGACTCTGGGGCCTTTCAGAACAGGTGTATATATACTGAGATCATGTGACAGATCATGTGACACTTAGATTGCACACAGGTGGACTTTATTTAACTAATTATGTGACTTCTGAAGGTAATTGGTTGCACTAGATCTTAATAAGGGGCTTCATAACAAAGGGGGTGAATACATATACACGCACCACTTTTCCGTTATTTTTTTTATAGATTTTTAAAAATTTCACTTCACCAATTTGGACTATTTTGTGTATGTCCATTACATGAAATCCAAATGAAAATCAATTTACATTACAGGTTGTAATGCAACAAAATAGGAAAAACGCCAAGGGGGATGAATACTTTTGCAAGGCACTGTATGATCTATTTATTTATATATTTTTTAGGAACTCAGTCGGGGTCTCAACTTACTGCACACAGGTGGACTTTATTTAACTAATTATGTGACTTCTGAAGATAATTGGTTGCACCAGATCTTATTTAGGGGCTTCATAGCAAAGGGGGTGAAAACATATGCACACACCACTTTTCCGTTATTTATTTTGTAGAATTTGTGAAACAAACAATTTTTTCCATTCAACTTCACCAATTTCGACTATTTTGTGTATGTCCATTACATGAAATCCAAATAAAAATCCATTTAAATTACAGGTTGTAATGCAACAAAACGCCAAGAGGAATGAATACTTTGGCAAGGCACTGTACTGTGTATATATATATATAAACAATTCTGAAAATCATCCTGCAATAGAGCATGCTGGGAATATGGCTCTATGGAGAATCGTTCTTGCCTTCCAAAGAACCCTTCTTGCCTTCTAAAGAATCATAAAATAAACCTTTATTCCAAAAACAGTTCTTAGGATGTTAAAGGTTCTAGGTAGAACTCTTTGCCTTACAAAGAACGCTTGTCTTCCAAAAAGGGTTCTTCAGATCAAAATGGTTCTTGGTAGAACCATATCCCTCCACAAAGAACCCTTTTGTAACCCTTTTTTCAAAGACTGTACATGCATATTCATTTCGAAGCCATGTTGAGAAACCAAACCCTATAGGGTATATTTCTGTCCATGGAGCAACAGGAAGAGAGACCTGAGCTAGACAGAGTTTACGTCCCAAATGGTACGCTATTCCGTATGGGCCCTGGTTAAAGGTAGTGCACTAAACAGGGAGTGTGGCATGACTGAAGAGAAAGGCGATGCTGGGTCCTTTTTATTATGAGAATGACTACAAACACACAAACACACACACTCTCTCTCTCTCTCTCTCTCTCTTTCTCTCTCTCTCTCTCTCCGCTGCACCAGTGTAAACAAGTGATCACAGTATATCCTGTTACAACTCTAATGACTTGCTCCTTCCAAATGGGCACAGACATCAGTTCAACGTCTAGTTTTCATTTACATTTGGTTGAGTTGTCAACTAACTTCAATTCAATGTGAAATAAACAAACATTTTACCATGTCATTGGATTTAGGTAAAACATTTGGGGGAAAAAATACGAAATGCTCTTACGTTGGTTACTTTTTGAAATTCCAATTAGTTTTCCACGTTTATTCAACGTCATCACATAGATTTTAGGGGTTGAAATGACATGGAAACAACGTTTATTCAACCGGTTTTTGCCCAATGGGAGGTTCCCTCTGTGTCGTAATGGAGCATCTCTTCAGTCGTGAAAATACGCATGATGACACAACTCTAAAGATATCAGACATAATTTTGTATTCTCCTTTCTCTTTGTGTGTGTATGAGTTGCCAGTTGGAGAACTGCATGCTGGAAAATCTGCAACAAATTTCCACAGTTTTTTTTTTTTTGTGCAGTTTTATGTCAATCAGGTTTAGTGTTTGTAGGAAGACATGTGTTATGCACACACAGACCTAAATATATTTGGTCTTTAATTCTTCAACTGACGTTGAATCTTGAAGTGTTGCCATCATGATTATTATCTGACCCTGCTGGTCATCGACGAAAGTATAATAATAATAATATAATATGCCATTTAGCAGACGCTTTTATCCAAAGCGACTTACAGTCACGCGTGCATACATTTTTTGTGTATGGGTGGTCCCGGGGATCGAACCCACTACCTTGGCGTTACAAGCGCCGTGCTCTACCAGCTGAGCTACAGAGGACCACAAAGTACGTCTTCTAAAACAATCTGGCCTTAATCAGGAGTGGATGCCCACGCGGAAATCAAATTAGCATAATAATTTAATCCATCAGGTAAAGCTAGAGACTGCAGTATTATTTTACATGGGCTGCATCTCAATCCACTGCAATCTGCTGGTGTAGGCCATTCGGCTTTACGATGGAACCTACAACGATGTTTGGTTGACCAGGAGACATCCAGGAAACCGGTCTTTGAACGAAAACGTCAGTAAAGTCAGAACGGTTTGAGCAACAAATTAATATGACCCCACTATGGAGAGCTGAGACTCACGAACACGGACATGTCTGTTTTGCTCTGCGTCATCTGTGACTGTGCGATAAAAATGAATGGACGTGAATAGGACATTTACAAGTCACAAAACTATTTCCTGAGCTTTCCTACATCTCTCAGAATATAGAAACATACTTCAAAACATACTTCCTTGTGATTTATGTTTTGACTATCTGTTTTGCCATGTATGAATGTGTTATTCAACGTGTTTCTATGGGCTAATAGTAGTAAGTAAGGCCAAATGTAACGTTTCACCAAATATTTGTATATATTTTTTTATACCTACAGGGGCCCTACAATTCCAAATCAAATAGCTAAATGATCCATGGTATGACCATCTTAAAAAATTTTATTGGTCACATATACGTGTTTAGCAGATTTATTGCGGGTGTAGCAAAATTCCATATGTTAACTTAATAGATATTTCTCCCTCGAGCAGGGATGGTCAACTGGCGGCCCACTTTTGTAGGCCCGCGGACCAATAATAATAATTTTATATATATATATATATATATATATTACATTTTAGCAGACGCTCTTATCTAGAGCAACTTACAGGAGCAATTAGGGTTAAGTGCCTTGCTCAAGGGCACATCGACCTTTCGGTTACTGGCACAACGCTCTTAACCACTAAGCTACCTGCCGCCATATATATATATATATATATATATATATATATATATATATATATATATATATATATATATACAGTACAGTCAAAAGTTTGGACACACCTACTCATTCAAGGGTTTTTCTTTATTTTTACTATTTTCTACATTGTAGAATAATAGTGAAGACATCAAAACTATGAAATAACACATATGGAATGACGTATAACCAAAAAAGTGTTAAACAAATCAAAACATATTTTATATTTGAGATTCTTCAAATAGCCACCCTTTGCCTTAATGACAGCTTTGCACACTTTTGACTGGTAGTGTACGGTGGCTTTCCTATTTTGTTGCCTTACAACCTGCAATTAAAATTGATTTTTGGGGGGTTTGTATCATTTGATTTACACAACATGCCTACCACTTTGAAGATGCAAAATATTTTTTATTGTGAACCAAACAAGAAATAAGACAAAAAAACAGAAAACTTCAGCGTGCATAACTATTCACCCCCCCAAAGTCAATACTTTGTAGAGCCACCTTTCTTGCAAGTCTCTTGGGGTATGTCTCTATAAGCTTGCCACATTTTTCAAGGCAAAACTGCTCCAGCTCCTTCAAGTTGGATGGGTTCCGCTGGTGTACAGCAATCTTCAAGTCATACCACAGATTCTCAATTGGATTGAGGTCTGGGCTTTGACTAGGCCATTCCAAGACATTTAAATGTTTAGCCTTAAACCACTCGAGTCCTTTAGCAGTATGCTTAGGGTCATTGTCCTGCTGGAAGGTGAACCTCCGTCCCAGTCTAAAAGACTGAAACAGGTTTCCCTCACAAATTTCCCTGTATTTAGCGCCATCCAGTATTCCTTCAATTCTGACCAGTTTCCCAGTCCCTGCCGATGAAAAACATCCCCACAGCATGATGCTGCCACCACCATGCTTCACTGTGGGGATGGTGTTCTCAGGGTGATGAGAGGTGTTGGGTTTGCGCCAGACATAGCATTTTCCTTGATGGCCAAAATGCTCAATTTTAGTCTCATCTGACCAGTGTACCTTCTTCCATATGTTTGGGGAGTCTTCCACATGCCTTTTGGCGAACACCAAACGTGTTTGCTTATTTCTTTCTTTAAGCAATGGTTTTTTTCTGGCCACTCTTCCATAAAGCCCAGCATTGTGGAGTGTATGGCTTAAAGTGGTCCTCTGTGGTCCTCTGTAGCTCAGCTGGTAGAGCACGGCGCTTGTAACGCCAATGTAGTGGGTTCGATCCCTGGTACCACCCATACACAAAAAAATTTATGCACGCATGACTGTAAGTCGCTTTGGATAAAAGCGTCTGCTAAATGGCATATTATTATTATAAAGTGGTCCTATGGACAGATACTCCAATCTCCGCTGTGGAGCTTTGCAGCTCCTTCAGGGTTATCTTTGGTCTCTTTGTTGCCTCTCTGATTAATGCCCTCCTTGCCTTGTCCGTGAGGTTTGGTGGGCGGCCCTCTCTTGTCAGGTTTGTTGTGGTGCCATATTCTTTCAATTTTTTTATAATGGATTTAATGGTGCTCCGTGGGATGTTCAAAGTTTCTGATATTTTTTTATAACCCAAGCCTGATCTGTACTTCTCCACAACTTTGTCCCTGACCTGTTTGGAGAGCTCCTTGGTCTTCATGGTGCTGCTTGCTTGGTGGTGCCCCTTGCTCAGTGGTGTTGCAGACTCTGGGGCCTTTCAGAACAGGTGTATATATACTGAGATCATGTGACAGATCATGTGACACTTAGATTGCACACAGGTGGACTTTATTTAACTAATTATGTGACTTCTGAAGGTAATTGGTTGCACTAGAGCTTATTTAGGGGCTTCATAACAAAGGGGGTAAATACATATGCCAGCACTACTTTTCCGTTATTAATTTTTTAGAATATTTTAAATTTCACTTCACTAATTTGGACTATTTTGTGTATGTCCATTACATGAAATCCAAATAAAAATCCATTTAAATTACAGGTTGTAATGGAACAAAATAAGAAAAACGCCAAGGGGGATGAATACTTTTGCAAGGCACTGTATATATATATGATCTTTTTATTTATATATTTTTTAGGAACTCAGTCGGGGTCTCAACTTACCAATTTCGAAATTTGGTTCTGCACCTCATGCAGCACGACACATCTCCTTCACATAGTCAGTTGATTGTGGCCTGTGGAATGTTGTCCCAATCCTCTTCAATGGTTGTGCGAAGTTGCTGGACATTGGTTTGACATGTCGCACACGTCGAACCAGAGCATCCCAAACATGCTCAATGGGTGGCATGTCTGGTGAGTATGCAGGCCAAGGAACAACTAGCACACTTTCAGCTTCCAGGAATTGTGTACAGACCCTTGCGACATGGGGCCGTGCATTATCATGCTGAAACATGAGGTTATGGCGGCGGATGAATGGCACGACATTGAGCCTCAGGGTCTCGTCACGGTATCTCTGTGCATTCAAATTGCCATTGATAAAATGCAATTGTGTTTGTTGTCCGTAGCTTATGCCTGCCCATACCATAACCCCACCGCCACCATGATGCACTCTGTTCACAACGTTGACATCAGCAAACCGCTCGCCCACATGATGATGTGGTCTGCGGTTGTGAGGCCGGTTGTACGTACTGCCAAATTCTCTAAAACAACGTTAGAGGCGGTTTATGGTAGAGAAATTAACGTTAAATTCTCTGGCAACAGCTCTGGTGGACTTTCCTGCAGTCAGCATGCCAATTGCACTCTCCCTCAAAACTTGAGACATCTGTGGCATTTTTCTGCGTGACAAAACTGCACATTTTAGAGTGGCCTTTTATTGTCCCTAGCACAAGGTGCACCTGTGTAATGATCATGCTGTTTAATCAGATTTTTGATATGCCACACCTGTCAGGTGGATGGATTATCTTGGCAAAGGAGAAATGCTCACTAACAGGCATGTAAACAAATTTGTGCACAAAATTTGAGAGAAATAAGCTTTTTGTGCGTATGGAACATTTCTGGAAACTTTAATTTTTTTATTTCAGCTCTTGAAACACTTTACATGGTGTGTTTATATTTTTGTTCAGTGTAGTGTAATTACAATATGAGTGAAATAGTTTTCCTTCCAAATAATTATATTTAAGTATGTTAAAAAGCAACTTTTCTGTGTTGGAATGGCGTGGGCATACCCCAACAACAGAATGGTGTGGGCATATACTGGTAATAAAAAATATACAGTGGGGGAAAAAAGTATTTAGTCAGCCACCAATTGTGCAAGTTCTCCCACTTAAAAAGATGAGAGAGGCCTGTAATTTTCATCATAGGTACACGTCAACTATGACAGACAAAATTAGATTTTTTTTCTCCAGAAAATCACATTGTAGGATTTGTAATGAATTTATTTGCAAATGATGGTGGAAAATAAGTATTTGGTCAATAACAAAAGTTTCTCAATACTTTGTTATATACCCTTTGTTGGCAATGACACAGGTCAAACATTTTCTGTAAGTCTTCACAAGGTTTTCACACACTGTTGCTGGTATTTTGGCCCATTCCTCCATGCAGATCTCCTCTAGAGCAGTGATGTTTTGGGGCTGTCGCTGGGCAACACGGACTTTCAACTCCCTCCAAAGATTTTCTATGGGGTTGAGATCTGGAGACTGGCTAGGCCACTCCTGGACCTTGAAATGATTCTTACGAAGCCACTCCTTCGTTGCCCGGGCGGTGTGTTTGGGATCATTGTCATGCTGAAAGACCCAGCCACGTTTCATCTTCAATGCCCTTGCTGATGGAAGGAGGTTTTCACTCAAAATCTCACGATACATGGCCCCATTCATTCTTTCCTTTACACGGATCAGTCGTCCTGGTCCCTTTGCAGAAAAACAGCCCCAAAGCATGATGTTTCCACCCCCATGCTTCACAGTAGGTATGGTGTTCTTTGGATGCAACTCAGCATTCGACGAGTTGAGTTTTTACCCAAAAGTTATATTTTGGTTTCATCTGACCATATGACATTCTCCCAATCCTCTTCTGGATCATCCAAATGCACTCTAGCAAACTTCAGACGGGCCTGGACATGTACTGGCTTAAGCAGGGGGACACGTCTCGCACTGCAGGATTTGAGTCCCTGGCGGCGTAGTGTGTTACTGATGGTAGGCTTTGTTACTTTGGTCCCAGCTCTCTGCAGGTCATTCACTATGTCCCCCCGTGTGGTTCTGGGATTTTTGCTCACCGTTCTTGTGATCATTTTGACCCCACGGGGTGAGATCTTGCGTGGAGCCCCCAGATCGAGGGAGATTATCAGTGGTCTTGTATGTCTTCCATTTCCTAATAATTGCTCCCACAGTTGATTTCTTCAAACCAAGCTGCTTACCTATTGCAGATTCAGTCTTCCCAGCCTGGTGCAGGTCTACAATTTGGTTTCTGGTGTCCTTTGACAGCTCTTTGGTCTTGGCCATAGTGGAGTTTGGAGTTTGACTGTTTGAGGTTGTGGACAGGTGTCTTTTATACTGATAACAAGTTCAAACAGGTGCCATTAATACAGGTAACGTGTGGAGGACAGAGGAGCCCCTTAAAGAAGAAGTTACAGGTCTGTGAGAGACAGAAATCTTGCTTGTTTGTAGGTGACCAAATACTTATTTTCCACCATAATTTGCAAATAAATTCATTAAAAATCCTACAATGTGATTTTCTGGACATTTTTTCTCTCGATTTGTCTGTCATAGTTGACGTGTACCTATGATGAAAATTACAGGCCTCTCTCATATTTTTAAGTGGGAGAACTTGCACAATTGGTGGCTGACTAAATACTTTTTTTCCCCACTGTACATGCGAGTGGACCTCAGGAGGATGACATCATCTATGAGGAAATAGCAAGCAATTTTTAAACAGTCATTTTGAGATACAAGTTTGAGGTGGGGGTTTTGAAGTGTATTTTCTCCAATTTATATTATTATTATTATTATTATTATTATTATTATTATTATTAACTATAGAATGAGTCGACAACAATTGGGTATAAGTTAACAGAATATAAACTTTTAAAAGTTAGATTTTCACTGGACAGTGAAAATGCATCATTTTCTCTCAGCCTTATGGCAAAATGTGAAGAATAGCATGAAATTAGCTATAAAACAGCTAAACAAATGTATCTGCCCCATGGCAAATTGTGTAGAATTACAGGAAATTAGCTTTAAAACTGCAAAAGTTTATCTCAGACTCATGACAAAATGTGTAGAGTAGCATTATAAAACTGCCAATTGTTCTCTCTTCCCCATGGCAAAATGTGTTGAAATGCAGGAAGTTAGCTGTTTTCCCCCGACAAATCTGTTTTCCCTGTTATTCTTCCACTTAGACTGTGTTTTCAAAATACCCCTCCATATACCCCTCAAAATACCCCTCAAGAGAAGCATAATATAGTAAGTAATGTCAAACTGTGTAGAATTGCAGGGAATGCTTTTTATAATACACAAAAATGTAATCCGATGGAGTATCCCACAGACTCCCCATCTACTGTTCGACTCCCCCTTAATATGTACACCACAATTTGGCCCTTGTTGTAGACAGTCAGTCAGTCCAGATATAAACTCAATTGGTGTGTGTG
This sequence comes from Coregonus clupeaformis, assembly GCF_020615455.1. Classification (NCBI taxonomy): domain Eukaryota; kingdom Metazoa; phylum Chordata; class Actinopteri; order Salmoniformes; family Salmonidae; genus Coregonus; species Coregonus clupeaformis. The sequence goes on along the minus strand of NC_059222.1, from coordinate 34,621,911 downwards.
TGTGTGTGCGCATGTGTGTGTGTGTGTGTGTGTGTGTGTGTGTGTGTGTGTGTATGTATGAACTGTATGTGTGTATTTATTGTGTTAGAAGTCCTAACAAGAATAGTAAAACAAGGAAATTTAATTTTGCCGGTCCCCACAAGAAAAAAAGGCTATTGTAGGTTTAGGGGTTAGGTTAAGGGTTACTATTAGGGTTAGGGTTAGGTTTAGGGTTAGGGGATTGGGGTTAGGGTTAGGGGTTAAGGAAAATAGGATTTTGAATGGGAATCAATTGATTGGTCCCCACAAGGAAAGTAAAACAACCCTCTTGACTGTGCTGTTGTTTGACACCTCCTGACTCATGCTTCATACCTGTTTCCCACAGACCTGTGCTGGATTAATGGCTCCCACTGTTTTACTGCAGGCTGGATGGGTCATGGGGCCCCCGACTCAGGGGGGGGGGGTTACAATGCCCCTGATGGAGTCAGTGAACCACAGAGGCAGATTCACACTTCTCACACCAGGTTCTCATTACTTGCCTGGACTGCTCGTTGGCTGTCACACCTCACACACTCCTGCTCTTCCATGTGATCATTTACAGACAGGAGTTTGTGTGTTTACGCACACGTTTTCACAATTAGGCCCTCATTTCCCACCTCTAATGTAGGCAGTACAGTATATGCACCAACTAAAATAACAACAAGCTATACAATAATTGCCCATGCACTGCCTCACACACATATCTCCCTTGTAGAATGATTTAATTGTCCCATCTAGATTTTGCAGGCTGAAGTTTAGTTATTAGGTCTACGGTTATATTCATCTTTTGTTTCTTTGAGAGACATTGAATATTTCAAGCCCTAAGATAACTTGTGTAAGGGATGATATACTGGCATAAGGGCAGGTCCGACCATGAACTTGACATCCCTCAGGAAGGCAATTCTCCTCTAGGGTCAACTCATAAAGATGACAGTTTGGTCTGCTCAAAGCATCAACCCTCACTGGACTGGAAAACCTGCTGGTTCACTGAAGTGCTCTCCCCTCTCTCTCCTGTTCCTGCTTTAAAGGCCAGAGACAGTAAGAGAGGCTAACGCTGTGTTCAGAAGGTGGAAATTACCAGTTGTGAAGATGCATTCACATTCACATACTTTGAACTCGTTGAGAATGCCTATTGGCTAATGGCCAACAAGCTGCATCAACCAAAAACTAAAAACTTCTTATAAATAATGTTTTGTTGTTGCATTTAACGGCTGAAAATGCTCTTATCGAGGTCATTTCCTTAGTAGGTGATGCCAGAGCTCAGCATTTGGGAGAAGTCGGAGCTCATGGATGATAGACGAGTTTCCCACTCGTAATTACCGGTTGGGGGCGTTCAAGTGGATTTTTCCCAGTATTATGTGGTAAATACCACCATCCCACTTGGGTATGAACACAGCATGATGCACTTTGTCATAGAGGTGGGAAAAAAGGTGAGGTCAGAGGTAGCCTAAAGATTCAGACCTTGTGGTCGCTGTAATAGCATATTCCCTGTAAGGTCTGAATAGAAGGCTGCCATGATCAGGACACCGCAGAGCGAGATATGGCTCGGAAAACATACCTCAATCCGGGGATGGGAGATGGCAGTGTACGCCTAATCAGATAAGATTGAAATACTGCTCGTTTTTTAAATGTAATTTAATTAAATTGCCTATTTCGTCAGCATGCTAGGCTAGCTAATGCTAAAGCAACCCATTGGATTCAACAACCCACCCTAACACTAGGCATCACATTTTCATGGAATCCAAGGGGCTGCTGTAGCATTAGCTAGCCTAGCACGCTGATGAAAATGGCAGTTTAATAAAAAACTAGCAGTATTCCAATCTTCTTGATTCACCATTCATCATTTCGGGATAATTAGGAGTACATTGGCATATTCAATCCCTGGATGGAGGTATGTTTTCCCAGTCATATACTGTTCTGGGCAGTGGCGGCTCCTGAAAAAATTCTCAGGGGGGGCAATTTTTCTGATGATTTAGGTGACCTACACACATTTAAAAAAAGATATGTCCAGCAACAACATGAAGACAGGGGCAGCATATAAGTCAATACCAGAAGCATTTATTGACTGATCTCAAAAGTGTTGGCTTACAAAAGCAAAATAAGTTATCACAGTAAAAATAATCAAGGGTGTTCTTTCACATTCCTCAACACTGCATAAACAATATGCATTTCCATAAAACACCTCATCTAATTGTGCCACAAAGTTGACAAGTCCAAGAAAAATACCAGGGTTGGTGGAGCCCTCAGTTTCATCTTTGCCTCGCAAAGCTAACTCAAACACTCCGCAAAACTTCACACACTGGATTAGCCGGCTGAGGATGTGGCGGTTCTTGCTAACCTCATCGTTGTGGCGGCGGACAGCTAGCCTGTATCCCTCATCCAGTTGAGTGGCAATGTTCACTCTCCCCAAAGCAGACAATCTCAAACAGCTATCCATGTGGGTCTTTGACAGCTCATGTTTCTTAATCTTTTCTGAAAGATGGTGCATGTCCGTTACACCAGTCGCTGTCCAAGCGGTGCTGTCTGCCGTGCCGCCTTCAGGGTGAAAGAGTAAGCAGGGGTAGCAGAAGACTGCATTAGCTACATCGCAGCCTGCTAGCCAGGTTTTTCGTTCGTACTAATTTTTGGAAAATCCTCGGGTGTAGGACTTTCCCCCTTTAGTAGAAACCTGTTGAATTATAAAATTTGGTCTGGGAGGTCCTAATTGTTTCGTTGCCAATTTATCTTGATTTGTTCGCCGACAAAAAGGAACTTCTTTCAAAGAGACAATCGAGTTGCACTGAACGCTAGCCATCTTGACAGTAGTACGTGAATTGATTGACGCTGCTACCCGCTCTTTTCTTAGTTACGTTCATGGTTATGTTACGTATGACGAAAGCGCGTAAGTGCAAGCCCTCCCGGAACCCATAGAGATTGTATTGAAAGCTCTGATATTTGAAAAAAATAGATTTTACATGAGAGTCTATGAGAGACTTCTGGGGCGATTTTCAACCTGACTGAAATCGCCCCAAAAGGGGCGGGGCCATTTGAAGCACGACTTTAGCCTGATTGGACATTTAGTGGCAGATCAGACGTCTAGATTAGAACACTGATAACTACTGTTGCCGTGATATAATTGATTAGAAAAAAAATCCCTTCCTTTTCCCGTTTGGCAGTGCGTCGCCCTAATGAACACACCGCCCCTGGTTCTGGGCTCTGGCTGTCCACATTCTGGCATAGCACCTTTTCGACTAGAGGGAAGAAATGAACGAAAGTCGGATTCTGGCTGGGTCAGAGGCTGTATGTATTAAGTCTCAGAGTAGGAGTGCTGATCTAGGATCAATTTAGCCATATATATATGTATATTATATGGACAGAGGGGGACTTGATCCTAGATCAGCTCTCCTACTCTGAGACACTTTATGGATGGGCCCTGGTAAAGGAGAAGCTTTAGAATGAATATGAAGTGAAACGTAGAACTGTGTGTCCTCAAATCAACACCTGGTACTTTAGCTAGTGCTAAAAAACAACGACATAAACTGAACAAAAATATAAACGCAACATGTAAAGTGTTGGTCCCATGTTTCATGAGCTGAAATAAAAGATCCCAGAAGTTTTCCATACGCACAAAAATATTATTTCTCACAATTGTTTTTCCAGAAATGTGTTTACGAGTAACCCCATGATGGAGGTGGGGTTATGGTATGGGCAGGCATAAGCTACAGACAATGAACACAATTGCATTTTATCGATGGCAATTTGTATGCACAGAGATACCGTGAAGAGATCCTGAGGCCCATTGTTGTGCCATTCATCCACTGCCATCACTTCATGTTTCAGCATGATAATGCACGGCCCCAATGTCGCAAGGATCTGTACCCAATTCCTGGAAGATCTTCCATGGCCTGCATACTCACCAGACATGTCACCCATTGAGCATGTTTGGGATGCTCTGGATCGACGTGTACGACAGCGTGTTCCAGTTCCCGGCAATATCCAGCAACTTCGCACAGCCATTGAAGAATAGTGGGACAACATTCTACAGGCCACAATCAACAGCCTGATCAACTCTATGCGAAGGAGATGTGTCGCGCTGCATGAGACAAATGGTGGTCACACCAGATACTGACTGGTTTTCTGATCCACGCCTCCACTTTTTTTGTATTAAGGTATGTGACCAACAGATGCATATCTGTCTTCCCAGTCATGTGAAATCTATAAAGTAGGGCCTAATGAATTTATTTCAATTGACTGATTTCCTTATATGAACTGTAACTCAGTAAAATCTTAGAAATTGTTGTATTTTAGATTTGTGTATTGTTGTGAATTGTTAGATACTACTGCACTGTTGGAGCTAGGAACACAAGCATTTTGCTACACCCGCAATAACATCTGCTAAATATGTGTATGTGACCAATAATATTTGATTTGATTTGATGTTGCGTTTATGTTTTCGTTCAGTATAGTTCACTTATTATCAACACCTGGTAGCTAGTGCTAGTCTCACCTGCATCTCATTAGGCTTGTGGCCTTGCTGTTTAAACCATAGGCTGGTGTGTTGAATGTCTTGGGGAATCTCTAGTCAAATTAAAAAAACTAAGAAACTTTATTGATTGCAGTGATTGTTAAAGCTGTGCATGGAGCGATTAGCGCAAGTGGGGGAATGTGTTATGCTATGCCATGGGGATAAAGTGTAGCCTACTTACCACATACTCTGGAGAAACTGTTAAGAGATTTGATCACCAAATAAAGGCTTTATTTTTCTAATAAGAAATTAAGCATACTGTACATGGGTGTTACATTAGAGCTCATTTTTATGGGATGACTAAGGAGCGGAAGTCAGTCATGGTCTGTTGAAGCAAACAGGTCTATTAATCACTCTAATACACATATTCATCCAATGTCCGTTATAGTGTTGTCCAAATCAACTATGTGTTACCAGACCAACGGGCCCAGTTCTTTCACGGCTGAAAGGTTTTGGCCACCAGCCTGCTTTTGCTCTGCATTCTTTACCAACTGAATCCTGACCCAGACATGTCAGCCATTGTTCTACTTTTCCCTTCTCAATAACATACTGGTAATATAACAAATAATGTTTAGAAACTATTTAGGAATGTAATGGGAACAACCAACAGCGATTAGGCCTACACATCATGAATCATTCTCCACTGACAACAGGGTGAGAGAAACAGGAGATCTGGGAGAAGGAAAAGAAGGGAGCAGTACAGGGCCGTGGCGTTTCAGGTGGCCAATGTTCTGTCATGCCAGAATAGCATGTAAGCCGACGTTATTACATTTGGGTCCTCTGGTCCGGTTTGGCAGGGCCGTCTTCATCCTTACATAGAAATAATTTATGAAAACTGACATTAACAGGTGTGGGGCGAGTTCCTGCGGTGAAGTGCCCCCACAGCGTATTTATTGTTAAACACTCCCTTCCCTTCCCACCCAGCGACCTCATTTGAACTCCACACACCAACTTCTCCACAGTGAGTCAAAAATAGTGAATGGGTAAGTACCCACTGGGCACACACTAGTTGAATCAATGTTGTTTCCACGTAATTTCAATGAAATTACGTTGAACCAAGGTGGAATAGATGTTGAATTGACGTCTGTGCCCAGTGGGTAGGCCTAATACTTAAACCTTTTCAATGAGAAGACATATTTTTGCCCTACTGAACATGACCCTAATGAATTTCGGGGTAGTGGTGTGGTTGACTGGAAACTATTCTCTATTTTCTGTTCGGTAAATACTTCTGCTTCCATGGAGCTTGAAATACAGCAGTCCTACTGTATCTGCTTCTGTCAGTTGGGCGTCAAATGGCATGTGGAAGGCCAGACCTGGGTTCAAATAGTATGTGTTGTTTTTCATATACTTTATATTGTGTCTCCTGAGTGGCGCAGTGGTCTAAGGCACTGCATCGCAGTGCTAACTGTGCCACTAGAGATCCCGGTCGCAGCCGGCCGCGACCGGGAGACTCATGGGCGGCGCACAATTGGCCCAGGGTAGGGGAGGGAATGGCCGGCAGGGATGTAGCTCAGTTGATAGAGCATGGCGTTTGCAACGCCAGGGTTGGGTTCGATTCCCACGGGGGGCCAGTATAAAAATAAATAAATAAATGTGTTCACTAACTGTAAGTCGCTCTGGATAAGAGCGTCTGCTAAATGACAAAAATGTAAATGTAATATGTGCTTGATTGAGCCTGTCTGGCTTCTTTTTGGCTGCATTTACACAGACTGCCCAATTCTGATCTTTTTTCACTAATTGGTCTTTTGACCAATCAGATCAGCTCTGAAAAAGATCTGATGTGAAAATATCTGATGTGATTGGTTAAAAGACCAATTAGTGTGTAACTGCAGCCTTTGCTTTATGCATGGCACTCTCCTCCTCCCAGGCATTTTATGATTCTTCTTCTGTTGTCCCTCTGCCCCCATGGTTACATAACATTATATTTCTGTTTATACTGGAATACAAGAAGAAGGAGTCTGAAATGGTCATGAATCTGTGTGCAGTAATGTTTAGAGAGAGAATCGGCTCCCGAGTGGCGCAGTGGTCTAAGGCACTGCATCTCAGTGCTTGAGGCGTCACTACAGACCCCCTGGTTCGATTCCAGGCTGTATCACAACCGGCTGTGTTTGGGAGTCCCATAGGGCGGTGCACAATTGGTCCGGGTTTGGCCGGTGTAGGCCATTCTTGTAAATAAGAATTTGTTCTTAACTGACTTGCCTAGTTAAATAAATAAATAGTTGATGTCAGTGGTTGTGGGCTGTTTTGTTCTGAGCTCGACTGCAGCATCTCCAACACTAGGAGATCATTTTAAACAGCTGTGGGAATAATTGTTATAGCTTAAATTATGTCATATTTAATTGATATAATATCTGACTTCTGGTCTTTTTCATTTTGTCTAATTTGACTGAGAAAGGCATGGTCCCTAGCCACACACACTCATGTCCAAAAACATGTCAATATCCATTATTTGTTTTTGTGTGTGAAAAGAATTTCAGTGCTTCCTTAATAAAGTCTTCTTCTCCTTCTTCTCACTGGTATTGGATGCTATGACTGTACAGTCAAAGGAAGTATGTCTACATTCTTTAGTTAATAGCAGCTGACTGTTGAGTCAGACGATAAGATTATGATACATCAATTCACTAATTTGTTTTGAAATTATAATAAATGAAAACCGAATAAAAGTGTATGATTGTTTCTCACCAGACAAACGTTGTAATAATTATACATGATTAACAACAGTCCCTAAACAGAAACACATTCTAGTTGACACGAGATCTCACAACGTTAGTAGCTAGATCCATGGTTCCTGTTGGGCAGTAGAGCAGAGCAGCAAACGTCAGGACTTAACATTGCACCGTGCTTGTCAAGTGTCAGTTTGCTGTGAGAAATATCTTCTAGTCTGGGCGTGGGCTTCTGTGAGATGCACAGACATACAGGCAGCGGGAAAGAGAGGAGACGCTTTATATACCAGCAACTTTCACAGAGGAGTGTGAAGCTTTTACGACCATGCCAGTGGAATGCAGGGGGTAGAAGATCACCTTGAGTGGGGAAGAAGGGGATGGAAGTCTGGTCCTGGGTTCTGGAAGTGTGGTCCTGGGTTCTGGAAGTGTGTTTCTGAGTTCTGGATATACTGGGTTCTGAAACCCTGATAACCCCTGAACTTTGGAACAAAGTGTTGAGAGAACTTTAAAACTGGCCTTTTGAAGGAGCCAATTTGTGTTTAGGTCATTGCATTCATTTTAGGATGTAATACAAATATCAGTGGAACTATTGGTAGAAATACTTACTGGGAGTTGGTAGCTAACTAATACAGCTACAAGTAGCTGTGCTCCTCCTGTTCTATTGGAGTCTTCAGAGAATCTACTATGGCCTCACATGTAGCTATTAGCCAACATCAGATTCCCCACCAGTGGAGGGCCAATAGAATAAATACTAGTTGAATAAATCAGACGTGAACTAGAAGCTCTTTTGTCAGCAGGGGGGAATGTCTAGTGTTACTTCAGTATGCATACATTAGTCCTCCTGCAGAGTCCCATGCCAGGGATTTTATTTTTCCAGGCCTGGGTTTCATATGGCTGGACTCATACATCATATTGGTGGGAGTGTTTTCAGAGCCAGAGCTGAAGCTCCGATAGCAACACACACACACGCACGCATGCACTGTTTGTGTTTTCCTTGTCTCTTCTTCCTTGCTCCTCCTCTGTGCACGTCCAACTAAAGGACGTTTCATGTGAACTGAAAATAGTCTCTTGTCTCAACGTGTATCTTGATTGAGATTTGGAGTGTGCTTTCTCAGATATTGTCCTGCGATAGACTAACGTCCTGTCCAGGGGGTGTACTGGTACATCAAGCTGCCTCACACTACAAAAACAGGAGCTAGACAAACGTCCTGTCCACAGGGTGTACTGGTACATCAAGCTGCCTCACACTATAAAAACAGGAGATAGGCTCCTGCCATATGGGCTGTTTGGCTCTGGCAAGGCTACTTACTTTCTCAGATATTAATAAGATCTGATTCCTTCTCTCAGCTCGAAGCTTGAATTTATGTCTGAAACAATTACATTTCCACTCACAGTGCCTTTTATAGCTCTTGATTGTCGTGTAAATCCCCTTTACAAGAAATGCTGGTGGACTTTCAATGAACATAGCCAGTCCAGTTACTAAGCTGGAAATCACATGACTAACACAAGTTACAGTAACTTATATAAATTATATTGACTATATTTGTCATGAAGTTCTTAAGATAATTCAGATTCAGATTCAGATTGTTTAAAAGTATGTACAGGGTTGCAGGTGTGATTGCAGGGTAAAGTGACAATCTTAGGCTTGGAGCTCCAACATGCAGGACTAGTGAAATAAAACAATGAAAATGGTAATAAAACAATAGAAATAGAACTAGCACTATATACATCATAACAACTGTGGCCGTGATGAATAAATACATGTCCAGTGGGATGGAGGCAGAGTAAAGACTGTTGAGGGGGTGGAGGGGGATGACCATAGGGGGAGCAGCAGGTAAGGCAAGTGAGAGTTGAGGGTATGTGGGGGGGGGGAGGGGGGGGGGATGTCTATAGGGGGAGTAGCAGAGGGAGGGGGGAGCAGGTAGCTGACTAGTGGGGGCTGTTCAGCAGCCTGATGGTCTGAAGGTAGAAACTATTGGGCAGTCTCTCAGTTTTTACCATGATGCTCAATGGTGCATCCAATCACCCTCTGAAGAGCCTTGCGGTCCGCGACGGTAGAGTTGCCGTACCAGGCTGTGATGCATCCCGACAATATGCTCTCGATGGTGCTCCTGTGGAACACCATTAGGGCCCTCGGGAACAGGCCACATTTCTTCAGCATCCTGAGGTTGAAGAGTTGCTGTCGTGCCTTCTTCACTACGGTGTCCATGTGGTTAGACCATTTCAGCTTCTCTGAGATGTGTACGCCAAGGAATTTGAAGTTATTGACTGTCTCCACCGCTATCCTCCCCTGAAGTCCACAATCAGCTTCTTTGTTTTGCTGACGTTGAGGGAGAGGTTATTTACTTGGCACCATGCTCTCAGAGTGCCTACCTCCTCCCTGTAGACTGTCTCGACATTGTCGGTGTCGTCAGCGAACTTGATGATGGAGTTGGAACTGTGTGAGGCCACGCAGTCGTGGGTATACAGAGAATACAGGAGGGTAGTGAGGACGCACCCTTGTGGGGCCCCCGTGTTGAGGATCATTGTGGAGGAGGTAATGTTGCCTACCTTCAACACCTTGGGGCGGCCCATCATGAAGTCCAGGACCCTGTTGCACAGGGAAGAGTTCAGACCCAGGGCTGTGTGATTTGTAGTGAGCTTATAGGGCACTATGGTATCGAAAGTTCTTGACTGTAAATGTAATTTGTTTATTCAATTAAATCCTCCATGATTAACATTTTGATTCAAGTCTTTGTCATGTCATTGCCTCAAAGATAATGGCTCCAACAAGGGCTACGGTAACTCAAATAGATAACTGCTACATAACCTGAGACTTCACAATGCAATTATCCCATTGTTTGTTCTCCAGCTGTTTGTGTGTGTGTGTGTGTGTGTGTCTGTGTGTCTGTGCGTGCGTGTGCATCTGTGTGTGTCTGAATGGAAGACACGTCTAAGCCTGTCAATGTCTCTCATCCATCCGTGTCGGATCGCTCAAGTGAGAGTTGTGATTCACAGCCTTTTTGTATCTGTCTGGCCCATTGGAGCCAAAAGCATCGTATATCAACAATGATTCATCCATCAGTCACACACACACACACACACACACACACACACACACACACACACACACACACACACACACACACACTAACCTTGTTTTACTATCCTTGTGGGGACCAAACAATTGATTCCCAAACCCCTAACCCTAAATTACCCTAACCCTAATTGTAACCCTAACCCTAAACCTAACCCCTAAGCCTTTTTCCTTGTGGGGACCGGTGAAATGTCCGAATTTTCCTTGTTTTACGATCCTTGTGAGGACATCTGGTCCCCATAAGGACAGTAAAACCAAACCACACGTACACATACGTACACACACACACACACACACACACACACACACACACATACACACACACAAACACAGACTAATCAATCAGTCACACAAGAGGCCTACACTTCCTTGCTTCCTTTGTGTCATTGATTCCAGGGCTCCTCCACACCTGTTATCCCTGGCATGTGAACTGGACTGTCTGTCTGTCTAACCTGGTTGAAAAGGCAAAACTTTTAGGAAACAGGATAGAGACAAATTCATGGTCAAGTTGTCTTCTCTGTCCTGTACCACTAACAGAAGCCTTGCTTATACCTGGTTCAAACATGGGTCCTACAGTGCCTTGCAAAAGTATTCATCCCGCTTGGCGTTTTTCCTATTTTGTTGTATTACAACCTGTAATTTAAATAGATTTTTATTTGGATTTCATGTAATGGACATACACAAAATAGTCAAAATTGGTGAAGTGAAATGTAAAAAATAACTTGTTTCAAAAAATTCTTCAAAATAAATAACGGAAAAGTGGTGCGTGCATATGTATTCACCCCCTTTGCTATGAAGCCCTTAAATAAGATCTGGTGCAACCAATTACCTTCAGAAGTCACATAATTAGTTAAATAAAGTCCACCTGTGTGCAATCTAAGTGTCACATGATCTGTCACATGATCTCAGTATATATACACCTGTTTTGAAAGGCCCCAGAGTCTGCAACACCACTAAGCAAGGGGCACCACCAAGCAAGCGGCACCATGAAGACCAAGGAGCTCTCCAAACAGGTCAGGGACAAAGTTGTGGAGAAGTACAGATCAGGGTTGGGTTATAAAAAAATATCTGAAACTTTGAACATCCCGCAGAGCACCATTAAATCCAAAACTCATGGACCAGGCAAGGAGGGCATTAATCAGAGGCAACAAAGAGACCAAAGATAACCCTGAAGGAGCTGCAAAGCTCCACAGCAGAGATTGGAGTATCTGTCCATAGGACCACTTTAAGCCGTACACTCCACAGAGCTGGGCTTTACGGAAGAGTTGCCAGAAAAAAGGCATTGCTTTAAGAAAAAAATAAGCAAAAACTTAGATGTTCGCCAAAAGGCATGTGGGAGACTCCCCAAACATATGGAAGAAGGTACTCTGGTCAGATGAGACTAAAATTGAGCATTTTGGCCATCAAGGAAAATGCTATGTCTGGTGCAAACCCAACACCTCTCATCACCCCGAGAACACCATCCCCACCACAGTGAAGCATGGTGGTGGCAGCATCATGCTGTGGGGATGTTTTTCTTCGGCAGGGACTGGGAAACTGGTCAGAATTGAAGGAATGATGGATGGCGCTAAATACAGGGAAATTCTTGAGGGAAACCTGTTTCAGTCTTCCAGAGATTTGAGACTGGGACGGAGGTTCACCTTCCAGCAGGACAATGACCCTAAGCATATTGCTAAAGCAGCACTCAAGTGGTTTAAGGGGAAACATTTAAATGTCTTGGAATGGCTTAGTCAAAGCCCAGACCTCAATCCAATTGAGAATCTGTGGTATGACTTAAAGATTGCTGTACACCAGCGGAACCCATCCAACTTGAAGGAGCTGGAGCAGTTTTGCCTTGTGGCTAGATGTGCCAAGCTTATAGAGACATACCCCAAGAGACTTGCAGCCTTAATTGCTGCAAAAGGTGGCTCTACAAAGTATTGACTTTGGGCGGGGTGAATAGTTATGCACGCACATGTTGTCTGTTTTTTTTGTCTTATTTCTTGTTTGTTTCACAATAACTAATATTTTGCATCTTCTTAGTGGTAGGCATGTTTTGTAAATCAAATGATACAACCCCCCAAAAAATCAATTTTAATTCCAGGTTGTAAGGCAACAAAATCAAAAAATGCCAAGGGGGGTGAATACTTTCGCAAACCAGACACACACACACACACACACACACACACACACACACACACACACACACACACACACACACACACACACACACACACACACACACACACACACACACACACACACACACACACACACCCTCTGCTTCCTCCACAACAGACACACTCCTACCAGGAACCATTTCAGGTCTCCACCACCACCCACGGCTGAGGCAGCCAGCAACCAATACATATTTTCCGAATGCAAATAAGATATATTTTATTTTTTACTTATCTATTTTTTACTTAACACTTTTTTTTATTTTCTTAACAACTGCATTGTTGGTTAAGGGCTTGTAAGTAAGCATTTCACTGTATGGTCTACACCTGTTGTATTCAGTGCATGTGGCAAATAACATTTGATTTGATTTGATTTGATACTTTACTAATACCACAAAGACTAAAGGCATAAAATGCCTTTAAACGAAAACAGAGGATGGGGTGATTTTGATGATAGCCCTGACTTGCCACAAAAATATCAGGCTCCTCATCGTTGCCATGTTCAGTATTTGACCTACATTCTTTGTTGTGGGAGAGATAAATCTAAATCACATTTTTCATAGCACACATCTCTGGCTATATCTGTGATGTCTGGTTTTATTTTGTACAAGGTTGGGGCAAGGTCAACGCTCCAGTTCTGGTTTAAGGAGGTTTGGGGCTGAGAAGCCTGACTTATTGCATATGTTCCCAGTTTCACACCTAAGCTGTCAAACCCAGAGACCCTCAGGGAAGACAAGACACACTGTAACACTCTGGACCCAATATCTGTTTTTGTGGTTTGTACGTATTATGCTGGGTTATATGAAAGTTTGTACATAAGATATGTATGAAAAATGGCACCAGAATTAACACAAGCCCATCAGCAAGGCAGCGAGTCATTTGATCCAAGTGTGCTTTTATCTTTCTAGGCCAGCAGCTTTAGCTCAGTGGGCTAACAAAGTATTTTGATGGTGTGCAGAAGACCCGGGTTTCAATCCTTGATCTGTCAGTCACAATAGCATGATTGTTATCTACCATTCTCCTCAGTTCTTCTACATAGCATGTTAGCACTAACCTGGTCTGTACCAGCACTGCTACTAGCAACCAGACCAACCTTGCCCCAAACCCAATATCATAGAGAAGCTTTTAGTCCGTTATGTTGCTGTAGTGTCGCACTTCAATTTACAGCCCAAATGTTGCTCTCTCTCTCTCTCTCTCTCTCTCTCTCTCTCTCTCTCTCTCTCTCTCTCTCTCTCTCTCTCTCTCTCTCTCTCTCTCTCTCTCTCTCTCTCTCTCTCTCTCTCTCTCTCTCTCTCTCTCTCTCTCTCTCTCTCTCTCTCTCTCTCTCTCAATTCAATTCAATTCAATTTAAAGGCTTTATTGGCATGGGAAACGTGTGTTAACATTGCCAAAGCAAGTGAAGTAGATAGTAAACAAAAGTGAAATAAACAATAAATATTAGCAGTAAACGTTACTCTCACTCTCTCTCTCCTTTCTTCTCTGAAAGCAATGAATCTGCGGACTCCATGCCCCACCAATGGTTGGCAGTCCGACAGGACTAGGGATATTTTCCCAATGACTAGTGGGACTCATGCCTCCAAAATTAACGACTTCTTTTATTTCAGTTGACAGGCCCACTTCTCCAGTAACGTGCCTCTTTTTGCCCGCAGGAACTCTGTTTACTTTGTTCAGCAAACCAGCGCTAGTTGAGTTAGGGTTTGTTCATTAAGCATGGTGTAGCAGAGTTAGGGACAGCAGCACACAATGATGATTCCAATAGAGAGATTCTGGGAAAAAAAAGTGAATCCATGCCATGCTCCCCCGGGCCTAGAGTTTAATTGATTGTTTAATTCTTGCAGTGCAGTTTGATGTAATCCACATTTTTTTGTTGGTATGCAGAGGAGGTTGACTAAGGGCTCGATGCAGGGCTCGATTCAATCCGTAGTGCTGAAGAGCTGCACTACAGCGCAATATTAATTTAAAGGTAATGTTCCTGTGTTAGCGGAGACTGAATTCACGGTAAACGTGCTATAGCGATGAACTTCAGCAATACGGATTGAATAGAGCCCTAAGTGTCTCTGGACCTAGGTTGGGTCTTTTGGGAGTGTATGGTAATAACCTGTAATAGCATAAATATACACAACTGGGAGGTCACATACTTTTTTGGATGCCTCAGATAACCATAGATTACTGTATTTATCTGTAAGTATCATGTTAACAGGGACTTTTTACATCAACTAAATGAAAAAGACAAAATATGCTATTTTCATTTTTTGAATGGGATGTTGCCCATTCCTGAGTTCCTGGCTGGTCTGCCTGGGGAGGCATGCACAGATGGTTGTGTGGAGGAGTCTTCATATCTTGTTTGAGAGCATTATACATGCTGAGTTCTATTTTCCGATGGAAAAACATATTTTCCTCTATTTGGAATCCTCATATTTTCATCCCTGTTATGCTGTCAAGCATCAGCCACACACCACCTACATTTATTTCTATCTTGACTGGCTCAGAGAAGAGATGAAGCATGGAAGGAAGGGGAGAAGACGAAGAGGGACGGCGTGGAGAGTGGTGAAGAGAGATAGGAGATAGAAGGCGAGAGAAAGCGAGAGAGATAGAGAGAGGTGAGGATAAGCGGCTGGAGACAGGTAGGTATTTCACACCACTGTGTCTGAAGAAGAAGAACATCACACAGGGCAATTTTCCCTTTAAACCTGTTTGGATAAGAGATTTCCCTCAGTCAGTCTCGGGCCAGGGCTCTATGCGTCCAACATGGTACCCTATTCCCTATATAGTGCACTACTTTTGACGAGGACCCATAGGGCTCTGGTCAAAAGTAGTGCACTATGTAGGGAATAGGGTGCCATTTGGGACATATACCATTGCTCTCTGCTCTCGCTGGCTGCTGTGTCTGTCATCCTGGCCTGGGCTGGTTTAGAATGACGTTTAGAAATGAGAACACATTTCAAACAGAATGCATAAATAAATATTGATTTGGGTGACTTCAAACTGTGCTCCAAACCTCTCTAAAGAACCACCAGGAAAACTCTCTGGGTCCAAAGCCAGGGCCTCGCGGCCGACCCATACCCAGGCTGTGGTGCATGCCACGTGGGCTTATTCAGTGGGCCTCAGCCCTAAGGGCCCAGCCACCCAGCCACACAACCACACAACCACAAATATAGCTTTTTAACCTTGGATGGGACTGGAGAAATATAACCACTCTCATCAAAAGCGGCTGTGTGTATCAAAGAATAGGCCTTTAATCTCCCTAATATCAATCCTGTAATTCCCTTTATCCCCTATTTTACATATGCTCTTATCCAGAGCGAATTACAGGAGCAATTAGTGTTGAGTGCCTTGCTCAAGGGCACATCGACAGATTTTTCACCTAGTCGGCTCAGGAATTCAAACCAGTGACCTTTCGATTATTGGCACAACACTTTTAACCGTTCGGCTACCTACCGTCCTGCAGACTCCTCAGTAGTTAAGACTCCGCTGTTCCACCCCTCCGCCCATCCTTTAGTGTTTTCCTGTTCCTACCACCCTCAACACTTATCAGATGCCACAGATTCTTTCCTGGCGCTGATGCTCCTGTCACGAAGACCTCACAAAGACCACCACACTATGCAACAGCAATAGACTGCACATAGACCTCCACCACCCCTCTGCAACACATGTACAACAGCAATGTAAAATACACCTAACACTGCTCTATCTATTTCCTGCTGCTGTCTTCAATCTATTTACCCTATCACTTTGGTTCCATATACTGTAGAATAGAATAGAATAGAATAGAATGTGCTGTTTGGCTGTTAATTAGGGTTTTTCAAGGTTTACTTTGGGTTTTTCGTTGAGGATATGCTGCTACTATACCACTGAGTGCATGAGTAAGTCATTCTGTGTTATTATACTAGTGATGTGTAACGAAGGCCTGAGCAGCAACGTGAAAAGGAAAACCATCTGAATCCTATTTGCTGCCGTGCATTCCATGGAACATAATTGCTAGTGCAAATGGATGTATCATTTATTTTGTGACTGTATAATTCTCTTTTAAGTGGTTACGTTGGTTTTTATTAGCGTTGAACTTGACAATGATTTGTGTGCATGCGTTTGTGTGTGTGTTTGTGTCTGATTTTGGAGCAAAGAAATCTCAAACATCTTTGTTTGGATTTTAACAGCATGGTCAGAGAAGGAACTTCTCTCTCAGAGATATTGTTTATTGCAGTGGCGGCCAGCCCATTAGGACGTTAGGGTAGGCGCCTCAATTGTGATTGGTGTATACATTTTCCTGTTTCAAAAATACAGTTGAAGTCGGAAGTTTACTTTCACCTTAGCCAAATACATTTAAACTCAGTTTTTCACAATTCCTGACATTTAATCCTAGTAAAAATGCCCTGTTTTAGGTAAGTTAGGATCACCACTTTATTTTAAGAATGTGAAATGTCAGAATAATAGTAGAGAGAATTATTTATTTCAGCTTGTATTTCTTTCATCACATTCCCAGTGGGTCAGAAGTTTACATACACTCAATTAGTATTTGGTAGCATTGCATTTAAATTGTTTAACTTGGGTCAAATGTTTCAGGGAGCCTTCCACAAGCTTCCCACAATAAGTTGGGTGTATTTTGGCCCATTCCTCATGACAGAGCTGGTGTAACTGAGTCAGGTTTGTAGGCCACACGCTTTTTCAGTTCTGCCCACACATTTCTATAGGATTGAGGTCAGGGCTTTGTGATGGCCAATCCAATACCTTGACTTTGTTGTCCTTAAGGCATTTTGCCACAACTTTGGAAGTATGCTTGGGGTCATTGTCCATTTGGAAGACCCATTTGCGACCAAGCTTTAACTTCCTGACTGATGTCTTGAGATGTTGCTTCAATATATCCACATAATTTTCCTTCCTCATGATGCCATGTATTTTGTGAAGTGCACTAGTCCCTCCTGCAGCAAAGCAGCCCCACAGCATGATGCTGCCACCCCCGTACTTCACGGTTGGGATGGTGTTCTTTGGCTTGCAAGTTCCCCCTTTTTCCTCCAAACATAACTATGGTCATTATGGCCAAACAGTTCTATATTTGTTTCATCAGACCAGAGGACATTTCTCCAAAAAGTACGATCTTTGTCCCCATGTCCAGTTGCAAACCGTAGTCTGGCTTTTTTATCGCGGTTTTGGAGCAGTAGCTTCTTCCTTGCTGAGCGGCCTTTCAGGTTATGTTGATATAGGACTTGTTTTACTGTGGATATAGATACTTTTGTACCTGTTTCCTCCAGCATCTTCACAAGGTCCTTTGCTGTTGTTCTGGGATTGATTTGCACTTTTCTCACCAAAGTACGTTCATCTCTAGGAGACATAACGCGTCTCCTTCCTGACCGGTATGATGGCTGCGTGGTCCCATGGTGTTTATACTTGCGTACTATTGTTTGTACAGATGAACGTGGTACCAATTGCTCCCAAGGATGAACCAGACTTGTGGAGGTCTACAATGTTTTTTCTGAGGTCTTGGCTGATTTCTTTTGATTTTCCCATGATGTCAAGCAAAGAGGCACTGGGTTTGAAGGTAGGCCTTGAAATACATCCACAGGTACACCTCCAATTGACTCAAATGATGTCAATTAGCCTATCAGAACGTTCTAAAGCCATGACATCATTTTCTGGAATTGTCCAAGCTGTTTAAAGGCACAGTCAACTTAGTGTATGTAAACTTCTGACCCACTGGAATTGTGATACAGTGAATTATTAGTGAAATAATCTGTCTGTAAACAATTGTTGAAAAAATTACTTGTGTCATGCACAAAGTAGATCTCCTAACCGACTTGCCAAAACTATAGTTTGTTAACAAGAAATTTGTGGAGTGGTTGTAAAACAAGTTTTAATGACTCCAACCTAAGTGAATGTAAACTTCCGACTTCAACTGTATATTGTTAAAAACAAGCTGTTCAGTTACTTACTACTCTGCCCCTCAGCGACTCTGCCAGCAGCAGCAGCTCTGCGGGCGCGTAGGCCGTGCGAAGTTTGCCAGCTATTTGCTATGGGTGGGAACTGCCCCAATGAAATCGCAGGATTTCATAACATAAATTATAACAGCACAAAGTAAATGGACTGTGCTGGGGCGCTCAAATGTGCGTTCAGTCAGAACTTCTGGGTTTGCTCTAATCTCCTTCCCAATGAGTCTCTCACGCCAGACGGCTTACATCCACACGTGAGACTAGATCTGCTATATCAGGTACAGATGGCGCTAAAGCAAAAAGCTAATTCTAATTAACTTGTAAATAAATAATCATAACAGTCATGGGAGCCTGGGACCTGATAAATCGGACATCTACATCCAACAAGAGTCGAAGGACAGTGGGATACACTAGCTAGAACCTTCTCATCGCGAATCTGGTAGGACAAAAAAAACATGACTGTGACGGGTCGACATGTTGTGTGGACTAAAACAGCATTAAACCGGGTGTATCACAAAGCATTATCAAATTAATTAGTTACAGTAATTTTGAGAAACATTGAAAATAGTTTGGTTGATTTCTGTGTAAAAACATCCCCACATCATGATGCTGCCACCACCATGCTTCACCATAAGGATGGTATTGGCCAGGTGATGAGCGGTGCCTGGTTTCCTCCAGATGTGACGCTTGGCATTCAGGCCAGAGAATCACATGCCTTTAACTGAGGAGTGGCTTCTGTCTGAGTGCTGCAGAGATGGTTGTCCTTCTGGAAGATTCTCCCATCTCCACAGAGGAGCTCTTGAGCTCTGTCAGAGTGACCATCGGGTTCTTGGTCACCTCCCTGACCAAGGCCCTTCTCCCCCAATTGCTCAATTTGGCCAGGCGGCCAGCTCTAGGAAGAGTCTTGGTGGTTCCAAACTTCTTCCATTTAAGAATGATGAAGGCCACTGTGTTCTTGGGGACCTTCAATGCGGCAGACATTTTTTGGTACCCTTCCCCAGATCTGTGCCTCGACACAATCCTGTCTCAGAGCTCTACGGACAATTCCTTCAACCTCGTGGCTTGGTTTTTGCTCTGACATGCACTGTCAACTGTGGGACCTTACATAGACAGGTGTGTGGCTTTCCAAATCATGTCCAATCAATTGAATTTACTCCAATCAAGTTGTAGAAACAGGATGCACAAAGGATGATCAATGGAAACAGGATGCACCTGAGCTCAATTTTGAGTCTCATTGCAAAGGGTCTGAATACTTATGTAAATAAAAAATGTTTTGCAAAAATGTCAAAAACCTGTTTTCGCTTTGTCATTATGGGGTATTGTGTGTTGATTCAAATAATTGTATCCATTTTAGAATAAGGCTGTAACGTAACAAAATGTGGAAAAAGTGAAGGGGTATGAATACTTTCCGAATGCACTGTAGCTATGGTTAGCTGGTAGCTTGCTAGCTAGTTAGCTCCCATGCCAATTTCAAGTCTTTCTAAACGAATGTCTTACTTATATGCACTAGCCAAGTGATCATGCTTTGTGACATTATGTTAGCTAGCTATCTCCAGTTAGATAATGTGTTTTCACTTATTGCACCTGCATGCTTGTGGCATTCTCCCAAGTGCACTCGTTCGTTCGTGAGCTGCCTGCTCATTCTAAATAGTATAATCTAATCTGTTCAAAACTGTGCAAAAGTGAAATAGGTGTATTTATGCTGTTGTTCAAATGCACAAATCACTTTATACAGTGAGGGAAAAGTAGTTGATCCCCTGCTGATTTTGTACGTTTGCCCACTGACAAAGTAATTATCAGTCTATAATTTTAATGGTAGGTTTATTTGAACAGTGAGACAGAATAACAACAAAAAAATGCATGTCAAAAATGTAATAAATTGATTTGCATTTTAATGAGGGAAATAAGTATTTGACCCCCTCTCAATCAGAAAGATTTCTGGCTCCCAGGTGTCTTTTATACAGGTAACGAGCTGAGATTAGGAGCACACTCTTAAAGGGAGTATTCATAATCTCAGTTTGTTACCTGTATAAAAGACACCTGTCCACAGAAGCAATCAATCAATCAGATTCCAAACTCTTCACCATGGCCAAGACCAAAGAGCTCTCCAAGGATGTCAGGGTCAAGATTGTAGACCTACAAGGTTGGAATGGGCTACAAGACCATCGGCAAGCAGCTTGGTGAGAAGGTGACAACAGTTGGTGCGATTATTCACAAATGGAAGAAACACAAAATAACTGTCAATCTCCCTCTGCCTGGGGCTCCATGCAAGATCTCACCTCGTGGAGTTGCAATGATCATGAGAACGGTGAGGAATCAGCCCAGAACTACACGGGAGGATCTTGTCAATGATCTCAAGGCAGCTGGGACCATAGTCACCAAGAAAACAATTGGTAACACACTACGCCGTGAAGGACTGAAATCCTGCAGGGCCTGCAAGGTCCCCCTGCTCAAGAAAGCACATATACAGGGCCGTCTGAAGTTTGCCAAAGAACATCTGAATGATTCCGAGAACTGGGTGAAAGTGTTGTGGTCAGATGAGACCAAAATCGAGCTCTTTCGCATCAACTCAACTCGCCGTGTTTGGAGGAGGAATGCTGCCTATGACCCCAAGAACACCATCCCCACCATCAAACATGGAGGTGGAAACATTATGCTTTGGGGGTGTTTTTCTGATAAAGGGACAGGACAACTTCACCGCATCAAAGGGACGATAGACGGGGCCATGTACCGTAAAATCTTGGGTGAGAACCTCCTTCCCTCAGCCAGGGCATTGAAAATGGGTCGTGGATGGGTATTCCAGCATGACAATGACCCAAAACACACAGCCAAGGCAACAAAGGAGTGGCTCAATAAGAAGCACATGAAGGTCCTGGAGTGGCCTAGCTAGTCTCCAGACCATAATCCCAGAGAAAATCTGTGGAGGGAGCTGAAGGTTCGAGTTGCCAAACGTCAGCCTCGAAACCTTAATGACTTGGAGAAGATCTGCAAAGAGGAGTGGGACAAAATCTTTCCTGAGATGTGTGCAAACCTGGTGGCCAACTACAAGAAACGTCTGACCTCTGTGATTGCCAACAAGGGTTTTGCCACCAAGTACTAAGTCATGTTTTGCAGAGGGGTCAAATACTTATTTCCCTCATAAAATGCAAATCAATTCATAACAGTTTTGACATGCGTTTTTCTGGATTTGTTTTATTTTATTCTGTCTCTCACTGTTCAAATAAACCTACCATTAAAATTATAGACTGACCATGTCTTTGTCAGTGGGCAAACGTACAAAATCAGCAGGGGATCAAATACTTTTTTCCCCCACTGTATATCTTCTCAAAGAAACTACTGGTAGTTCTAAAAGTTAGCATCATATTTCTGTCATGCTGCATTGTTGACAACTCCAACCACCCTGCGCCCCGGGTATTCAGCCAATCAGCGGCCGCCACTGGTTTATTGTCAATGTCGTTTCATGGAATGTGAAAGGTGTTAACTAACCTGTTAAAATGTCCCATCTTTACCATCCAGCCATGGACAAAAACGTTTCTAGCAATGTTGACTGCTACTTTTAGAGCTTTTAACAGGTTCCAAGTTTGGGAAATGGTTTACATAACAGCTTTGAAATGATAGTTTTCCATACTCATCTTTGTAGAAACTAGATTTATATATCAGGGCTATATCGTTTTTGTTATATCTTCTCTTAATATAATTTCAATTATCTGATGTATTAATTAAATAGTTAATAGATTTAATGTAAAATATAAACATGTTTTAATTTTATAACAAGTTTATAACAATCCATAATTGCCATTATCACAATAAAAATACATGGTGTACAAACAATTTATTTATGAAACAAGATAATCTCTTTTAAGTGGAACACTAACAAAAAATGTTTTGTAGACAATGTAGATCTAACAACAAATGAAATCCAGAAAAAATTACATTTGTGCATTGCAAAATCCCTCACAAAATATAACAAAGCTAGCTACTAACCACAACAATTAATGCTATACAGACTAACAACAACTAAAAAGCTATACTTTGCAAATATCCTTCATCCATATAAGTCGACCAAAAGTTACAAGAAACCTTTTTACTAGATTTTTGATAGATTCTAGAATGGCCTTTATCTGGTTAAATTTTTCCACTCATTCAAAACAGAAAGTTCTCTCCTCATGCCCATCTGTTTTTACTTTGACACATGAACAACACATTTACATTTACATGAAGTCAAATGCTCCCTGTCACACCAGGCATACACACTCAAACCTCAGACCATCAGATGTCAAAGTCAAGGATGCTGTGAACCGTTAACATAATAATCACTGTTGCTCTCTCATCCTACTACTACATCTAACTCCAAACATGACACTCTTACCATTACATAAATGTTTTCACTCTTACATCATCTTCACTTCCTCAACACTTAAGGCTATGTTCCAATGTCCATACTAGCATACTACTTAGAATGCATGCACAATATATATTGCTTCATTCTAAGTGGTATGCTAGAGGGATATTGGAATAGAGTGTTACAACTAACTCAAACTACAACTACTACAACTGCTTCTCTTAAAACCACTGCATTGTTTTGTATATTTTATCTGAGTGACGATAGGGCCTCTCTTGAGCATTTGGCTAACATATCAATCAAGTACACTGAACAAAAATATAAACGCAACATGTAGAGTGTTGGTCCCATGTTTCATGAGCTGAAATAAAATATCCCAGACATTTTCCATACGCACTAAAAGCTTATTTCTCTCAAATGTTTTGCACAAATTTGTTTACGTCCCTGTTAGTGAGCATTTCTCCTTTGTCAAGATAATCCATCCACTTGACAGGTGTGGCATATCAATAAGCTGATTAAAAAGCATGAACATTACACAGGTGCACCTTGTGCTGGGGACAATAAAAGGCCACTCTAAAATGGGCAGTTTTGTCACACAACACAATGCCACAGATGTCTCAAGTTTTGAGGAAGCATGCAGTTGGCATGCTGACTGCAGGAATGTCCACCAGAGCTGTTGCCACAGAATTGAATGTTCATTTCTCTACCGTAAGCCACCTCCAAAGTCATTTTAGGGAATTTGGCAGTACATACAACTAACCTCACAACCGCAGACCACGTGTATGGCGTCAGGGTTATGGTATGCTTATGTCAACATTGTGAACAGAGTGCCCCATGGTGGCGGTGGGGTTATGGTATGGGCAGGCATAAGCTACGGACAACGAACACAATTGCATTTTATCGATGGCAATTTGAATACACAAAAATACTATGACGAGATCCTAAGGCCCATTGTGAGGCCCCTTTTTTTAAGGTATCTGTGACCAACATCTGTATTCCTAGTCATGTGAAATCCATAGATTAGGGCCTATTTAACTTATTTCAATTGACTGATTTCCTCATATGAACTGTAACTCAGTAAAATCAATAAAATTGTTGCATGTTGCGTTTTTTAAATGTTTTGTTCAGTATAATACATGACATAACACTGCATAGTACACAAAGTTTGTGATAGTGTATTTTTATCTTGATGTTTGAGAAATTTTTATGTTGATATCCAACAATCTTCAATTGTGAAATTTCGTCAGTGTAAACAAATAAATAAATTATTTACAATCTCTAACAAAAAAGCAAACAAACAAAACAAACAAACAAACAAGACATAAACTCATGATAATAATTTACAGAAGAAATTATAATACAAACTTAGTATAAACATCTTCATCCCAAAGTACTTTAAAATGCTATAAGACGGTCTCACGGTCAACCTTTTTAGAGTTTGACAAACATTTTAAATGAGTAACTGAAGACCCTTTTAACAAAACTGCATTCTGGGGGTATAAGAAACAATACAAAAATTAAGAACTTTGTTCAAGTTAGCAACGTACATCAGTGTGCTTTGGTATTGATTAAGAGTTTGGCAGATATTTGGCAGTTAATATTAAAATTGATCCAATTTTTCACTGCATGGCTGAAACTGCTGAGGTCAATACAGATACCTTTAGTTGCTAAGCAACCCAGACACCTTTACTGTACATTGTACTTAGCCTCAAGTTGCTCTCTATTCCAGCACAAACAATATCAATATTTATAGAGTAACAAGAATTGTATATTTACTTTTGTTAATGTAAAGCTATAGAAAGTTAGGAGAAAAATCAGAGTAAAGCACAAAAGTGGTTGTACAAATAATCCCTATAATATGTTGTCAACATCGGTTACGCCAAGACCTTTTTCATTTGTCCACAAGGCCTTTTTCATTTGTCATCGGTTTTCATTTCTCAAGGAAATGTCTTTTCACATAAGGCACTCAGAAAAACTGGAAAAGGCCTCGGCTGCCCCTTCAATGGAAAGTTAGAGGCAAAAATACTTTGGAGGGGTGAAGCTGAAGCTCCATTTCATTGGTTGAAATGACGAACGAATCAGCAAAAGGCTGGTGATCAGGTTATGTGGTTTAGTGTCTTCAGCCATTTGAAGTTTTCACATCCAACGCTGTTCAGTTATCTAGTGAAAACAGGAGAAATAGTATGATTATTTATTCTAAGCACATTTATAACAACAAAGCTAAGGAATAACAGCATATCCAGAGTCATACAGTATATAGAGTAACCTATATACAGTATACAGCCGTATACATACACAATATGGTTCTGGGAATATAGCCAACAATACAGCAACCGGTGGAGCATTGTGTGTTCAATACAGTAAAGTGTGAACAAGCAGTATTCTTGTATTTGGGATCAAAGTAGCACTTGAAACCCTTTAAGAACACACACCAGACCTCTCACAAAGTGTTACAAACACACACACACACACACACACACACACACCCACACCCACACCCACACCCACACCCACACCCACACACATACAGTATACACGCAACATAGTATAAGGGCTCTATTAAATCTATATAGCCGAAATTCAGCATTACAGCGTGATTTAAATTTAAAGGCAATGTGCCCGCATTAGCTGAGACTGCATTCCCGGTAAACGCTGTATATGTTGGCTCAATCGGAAATTACCTTTACATTTCTATCACGTAATCTGTAACGCTTCAGTGATACAGATTGAATAGAGCCCTAAGTGTCTAGGTCATTGGAACCAGGCAAGGAGACGAGCAGAAACAAAAGCGTGACTTCAGTGTCTTTTTGTTACCTGATGGACAACACAGTTGGAAACTCCAGCTTATCTGAGTATTGGAAAAGATTTTGAAGGTTTTAAAAACACTTTTTTTACCCCTTCATCTGCATTTTGTCTCCCAAAAAGAAGAGATCTCTTCCACAATTACCAACCAACCATTCTTTTCACAAACCATGGACTGTACTAGCCTGGTACCAGTTCTGTTTGTGCCAACTCCTATGGTAATTAGAGTGACACCATCGGAGTTAGCAAGACAGCACAAACAGATCTGGGACCAAACTAGAATGGTGCTTCTAGCTACAGGACTCACCTCTACACTCATATTTGAGATCGGAGAAGAAGACCAGTTCCTGGGAGAAGACAAACAGGCCTAACCGTCCTCCAGCAAACGTCTTGTCGTACACTGGTCCTGAGTCTGCCAAGATCTGTTTTCCTTCATAAACCACAACCCTACATAAAAACAACAAGACAATAAATTAATGATTGAAAATGATCACTTGGAGTGCTGTACATTTGGACAAAGCACACTATGAACAAAACACCCTGCTTAACAGCTTAACCTATAGTATATTATCATAAAAAGTATTTTCAGACGGTTACTGAGGAAAGTGCAATGGGTGTGATCGACTGGATTCAATCCCGGGTCTCCTACATACCACAAGACTGTATTAGCCCACTGAGCTAAAGCCTAGGCCTTAGGCTAGACCTGCTCACCTGATGAATCCAGTCTTGGGTCTGTGGATGAGGTGCCACCTGTAGGCTGTGTAATCCTTCCAGCCAATGTTCTTTGGGTCGTGCCACAGAGTGCGCACCTGTGGACAACAGAGAAGGAAAAATCGAATTAGTGAAGATCTATGATCTATGATTACTTTATACATTTGACTGGCTGATTGAAATATTGCTTAATAGAGGGTGTGGCTAAACCAGAGAAACCATATGATTTTTTGGCTCTACGAAATTATAACTTGGATCTTAGCATACCTGATTTTTTGTGTTGCCTGTGTGCCACAGGGCGTTTCTCAGGTTCTCCCCTGTGCCTGTGGTTGAGTTGACCACCTTAAGGGAGACACCAGAGATACCGAAGGCCTTGGAGGGTTTATCTTCCCAGTAGGTCTGAGTGATCTGCTTCCACATCACCACGTAGAAGCGGCCGCTAGACTGGTAGCCGAACACAAAGCCTGCGTAGTCGTCATCCCGGTCCGTGTTCACGTAGAAGGTACCACTGAAGTCCACCGCGTTGAACTCATCAAAGCCTAGGATGGTGGAACAGAAAAAGTGAATACTTAGGATGGTTGGTGGGACACACACATTTGAATAATACTTCTGCTCCTCACAATATTTATAGATAATGGAAATAGTTTGATATCTTGCATATGGTAAAATATGCCCTAACTGTATAGGATTGAAAATCTCCTAAAATCCAGATTGCGGATTCCTGGAATCAGGAGGGAATAAGCAGGGAGAGAATCTGGGACTTCTGTAAAATCTGGGAACTG
Source organism: Coregonus clupeaformis (assembly GCF_020615455.1). Lineage (NCBI taxonomy): Eukaryota > Metazoa > Chordata > Actinopteri > Salmoniformes > Salmonidae > Coregonus > Coregonus clupeaformis. The sequence continues at coordinate 34,594,936 of NC_059222.1, read as the reverse complement.
GGAGAGTTTCTTGAATTTTGCTACCCTACAAGGGAATACATGAAAATATCAGAGGTAAGGTTGTCCTGCTCTACTCGCCCACTGTGATGACAGGGTCAGAGTTGACATTCTACACATACAGTGGGGGAAAAAAAGTATTTAGTCAGCCACCAATTGTGCAAGTTCTCCCACTTAAAAAGATGAGAGAGGCCTGTAATTTTCATCATAGGTACACGTCAACTATGACAGACAAAACGAGGAAAAAAAATCCAGGATTTTTAATGAATTTATTTGCAAATGATGGTGGAAAATAAGTATTTGGTCACCTACAAACAAGCAAGATTTCTGGCTCTCACAGACCTGTAACTTCTTCTTTAAGAGGCTCCTCTGTCCTCCACTCGTTACCTGTATTAATGGCACCTGTTTGAACTTGTTATCAGTATAAAAGACACCTGTCCACAACCTCAAACAGTCACACTCCAAACTCCACTATGGCCAAGACCAAAGAGCTGTCAAAGGACACCAGAAACAAAATTGTAGACCTGCACCAGGCTGGGAAGACTGAATCTGCAATAGGTAAGCAGCTTGGTTTGAAGAAATCAACTGTGGGAGCAATTATTAGGAAATGGAAGACATACAAGACCACTGATAATCTCCCTCGATCTGGGGCTCCACGCAAGATCTCACCCCGTGGGGTCAAAATGATCACAAGAACGGTGAGCAAAAATCCCAGAACCACACGGGGGGACCTAGTGAATGACCTGCAGAGAGCTGGGACCAAAGTAACAAAGCCTACCATCAGTAACACACTACGCCGCCAGGGACCCAAATCCTGCAGTGCCAGACGTGTCCCCCTGCTTAAGCCAGTACATGTCCAGGCCCGTCTGAAGTTTGCTAGAGTGCATTTGGATGATCCAGAAGAGGATTGGGAGAATGTCATATGGTCAGATGAAACCAAAATATAACTTTTTGGTAAAAACTCAACTCGTCGTGTTTGGAGGACAAAGAATGCTGAGTTGCATCCAAAGAACACCATACCTACTGTGAAGCATGGGGGTGGAAACATCATGCTTTGGGGCTGTTTTTCTGCAAAGGGACCAGGACGACTGATCCGTGTAAAGGAAAGAATGAATGGGGCCATGTATTGTGAGATTTTGAGTGAAAACCTCCTTCCATCAGCAAGGGCATTGAAGATGAAACGTGGCTGGGTCTTTCAGCATGACAATGATCCCAAACACACCGCCCGGGCAACGAAGGAGTGGCTTCGTAAGAAGCATTTCAAGGTCCTGGAGTGGCCTAGCCAGTCTCCAGATCTCAACCCCATAGAAAATCTTTGGAGGGAGTTGAAAGTCCGTGTTGCCCAGCGACAGCCCCAAAACATCACTGCTCTAGAGGAGATCTGCATGGAGGAATGGGCCAAAATACCAGCAACAGTGTGTGAAAACCTTGTGAAGACTTACAGAAAACGTTTGACCTGTGTCATTGCCAACAAAGGGTATATAACAAAGTATTGAGAAACTTTTGTTATTGACCAAATACTTATTTTCCACCATAATTTGCAAATAAATTCATAAAATCCTACAATGTGATTTTCTGGATTTTTATTCTCATTTTGTCTGTCATAGTTGACGTGTACCTATGATGGAAATTACAGGCCTCTCTCATCTTTTTAAGTGGGAGAACTTGCACAATTGGTGGCTGACTAAATACTTTTTCCCCCCACTGTATCTAAACTGTAGTGAATTAAATATCTCTAATCTATTGCTAATATTTTTATCTCTTTTACGGCAGTATAGGGACTACATATTGAGGTTGTATCCTACTCACCAACAGCAATGCCAGGGTCAGAGTTGACGGTCTGTACCAGCTCCTTGCCCTGATGTCTAACCACCCAGTTGGGGTCGATCTGCGTTGTTCCCTTGGGGTCCAGGTGCACCATCTGAAACTTCCGGAAGTTTGTGACGCTGACGGCGTTGTTCTCAGGACACACATCAAGGATGTCCGGGATGTTGTCGTTGTCAAAGTCGTCTTTGCAGGCGTCGCCTCTACCGTCGCCTGTTGATAGAAGAATGGAAGATGTTGGGTTAAAATACAGAGGCCTAGTGTGAGAACTTTGACAAAGACTATGGTCAAAACGTGTCAGATTATTTTATGAATAAAAGAGCACCATGAATTCATTTGGTTGTTGCTCTCCTATTCCTTTTTAATGGAACGATTGGTGACTACAGTAGGCCTATATAACTCTCTAGTCTCCACACTAGCAATAATGTTGCAACAGTCCTACCACAGGGAAGGTAGACTTTTCACTCACTCTACCAAGTTTACATAAAAATAATCGCAATTCCTGTAAATGTTAATATGTCCGCCAAGTCCAATAAGGAGTCTCAGCCATCTGCATGCCGTGCAGATGGTTGAGGCCATAGCCTGTTAGAAACATACTCATAATACAGACCAAAGGGAAGTCGCCAGCGAGCTGTAAAGCCTGTTTCCTCATCTTTCTCCTCTACTCTCTTGTTATTGCACAGGGGGCTGACTTGATTCTATCAAATAAACACGTTCTGATGAGGTGTGAAGAGGGTAAAGGGATCTGGCTCGAGGGTTTTTCCTTGAGAAGTATCTCATTCTCTTTCTCCCTCTCTCTCTCTCTTTCTCCATCGCTCTCTCTCGCTCTCTAGTTCCCTCTCTCTCCCTCTCTCTCTCCCTGTCTCTTTCTCCATCGCTCTCTCTCACTCTCTAGTTCCCTACCTCTCCCTGTCTCCACACAGCCTGCTTCTAGTTAAAGCCAGCTAAACAAACTTCAGGTAACCCTGCATGATAAAATTGAAATTGGGCACTGTGGATTAATCAAGAGCAAGCGAGCTCAGATGCCCCCTTCGGAAATAAAAATTAATGGCCTGGCGGCTGGGTGGCTGGCTGGCGGATGATGCCCTCACCGGTTCCCGCTCCGCACGATAAAGTCATATGCTAATGATGTCATCAACCCTGACCCAGATATACCCCTTTTTGTTAACTCTTCACTGTCTGACCCACCCACCACACTTGCACTTGCACAATAAAACTGCAGGAGGATTCAACAATTCAACAGTGTACAGATATCTATATTTCTTTAATCAGTTCACTTTTTGTACCCCGCACCTGCAAGTTCCTGGATGTGCATACACTACTTCTAAACCGCCCACCATACTTCACATTTTGTAGAGAGAAAGAGGGAAATGGAACATGGCATATTGAACTGTAAAGATATGAGGTGGTTAAGAGGTAAAAGGCACCCCATGTGTTTTTTATGGTGGGCAGATACAGGGAAACTTTATTCCTCTATCATACACCGCCGGTGTTTTAGTAGTAGCTATAGTTTACAGGGAAATGGGACATAGCATGTTGACCTATATAAACAAATATGAATGTAAAAAGGAGGGCAATAGGTTCTTCAATGTGTGTTTTATGGTGGACAAGTGCAGGGAAGCCTCAACAGGAGATTCCTGTATCACAAGCAACCCTCTGTGTGATGTTCGGTAGTATCTGGTATGTGGTCCTCTGTAGCTCAGCTGGTAGAGCACGGCGCTTGTAACGCCAAGGTAGTGGGTTCGATCCCCGGGACCACCCATACACCAAAAATGTATGCATGCATGACTGTAAGTCGCTTTGGATAAAAGCGTCTGCTAAATGGCATATTATATTATATTATCTATGGTACTGTATAAAGGGCTATTACAGAAGTCGCAAATCAACCTACAGCTACTGGAGACTAATTCCTCCTCAGGCAGCTACAGTCACATCATTCTTCACGGGCGTGAGGGTATTCAACATGCTGATGCATGGTATGTGTGTGTGTGTTTTCCCCCTTACCATCAGAGTCCAGTTGATCTTTGTTGGGTGTCAATCTACAGTTGTCCCTATCGTCAGGGATACCGTCATTGTCATCGTCGAAGTCACAGGCGTCCCCCTTGCCATCCTTATCGTGGTCTGCCTGGTTGGAGTTGGCGACGTAAGGACAGTTGTCCAGGTTATTCTGGTGACCGTCTTCATCAATGTCTTGGTTGTTGTCACACTGGTCTCCTACAAGGTCATTGTCTGTGTCAGCCTGTTAGAGAGGAGAGAACAGGAGAGGACAGGACAGGAGAGGACAGGAGAGGGTTACATGTTAACAACATTTCCCAGAACTTTTCCAAATGTTTTCCAGAAACCCCGGTTGCAAGGAGGGAGGTCATCCAAATCCTCCAACTGGGAATTTCTGGGAAACCTGGGAATTTGGGGAGTGTTTCTGGAATTTTGCAACCCTAATTACACAAAAGGCAAAGTGACTGTTCTTCATTCTTACCTGGTCAGGGTTGTGTAGCAGAGGACAGTTGTCACACTGGTCACCAACTCCATCCATGTCAGTGTCCTTCTGGTCATTGTTGTACACGTACGGGCAGTTGTCTTGCTCGTTTAGGATTTCTAATGGAAAAGCGAAATGGACATTAAACAACGTGCAGCGGTAATATCATGTGTGCAGGACACATCTTTAGTCATAATCCTAGATATTTGCTTGCCTGTGCTTGCATGTGGCATTTCGCGTTCCGTGCCGTAGAAGTAACTAATGCTAATCAATCACTTGATTTACTATCCTGCAATAATCCATTCAGTATTTTTTAAATGTCATGTCTAGTTCAGAGCCAACTACTGTCAATAGCAATACAAATGAATGACTTTTAAATAATATATTAGAGGGCATATAAAAGTTATAAGAGTTGAAGGAGCCTTTCCCTGTTTTCACTAAATATCACTATAATACAGCAATGTATCATGTTTAGTAACTTGCTAATAAAAGGCTAGTACCATCTCCATCAATGTCGACAGCACAGGCATCTCCTTCCCCGTTGTGGTCGGTGTCGATCTGGGCAGGGTTGTGTTCGTAGGGGCAGTTGTCACAACGATCCCCCACATCATCCTTATCAAAGTCAAACTGTCTGGGGTTGTACATTAGAGGACAGTTGTCCTGAGGAGAGAGAGAGAGAGAGAGCATCAAGTCAAACTGTCTGGGGTTGTACATTAGAGGACAGTTGTCCTGAGGAGAGAGAGAGAGAGAGCATCAAGTCAAACTGTCTGGGGTTGTACATTAGAGGACAGTTGTCCTGAGGAGAGAGAGAGAGAGAGCATCAAGTCAAACTGTCTGGGGTTGTACATTAGAGGACAGTTGTCCTGAGGAGAGAGAGAGCATCAAGTCAAACTGTCTGGGGTTGTACAGGAGAGGACAGTTGTCCTGAGGAGAGAGAGAGAGAGAGCATCAAGTCAAACTGTCTGGGGTTGTACAGGAGAGGACAGTTGTCCTGAGGAGAGAGAGAGAGAGAGAGCATCAAGTCAAACTGTCTGGGGTTGTACAGGAGAGGACAGTTGTCCTGAGGAGAGAGAGAGAGAGAGCATCAAGTCAAACTGTCTGGGGTTGTACATTAGAGGACAGTTGTCCTGAGGAGAGAGAGAGAGAGAGCATCAAGTCAAACTGTCTGGGGTTGTACATTAGAGGACAGTTGTCCTGAGGAGAGAGAGAGCATCAAGTCAAACTGTCTGGGGTTGTACAGGAGAGGACAGTTGTCCTGAGGAGAGAGAGAGAGAGAGCATCAAGTCAAACTGTCTGGGGTTGTACAGGAGAGGACAGTTGTCCTGAGGAGAGAGAGAGAGAGAGCATCAAGTCAAACTGTCTGGGGTTGTACAGGAGAGGACAGTTGTCCTGAGGAGAGAGAGCAGCAAAATGGGTATTATTAGAGCGTCCATTTATTTGGAGAGGGCTTTTGATTCCCTATTGAATTCATCTAAATACCCTGATGAAGGCATTTGCAGAAAAATGTGTTGGTTTTAACAATAAAACATTGACCTCTGAAGCAAACTTCCATTGTCCTACACTCTTAGAAAAAAGGGTTCCAAAACGATTCTTCGGCTGTCGCCATAGGATAACTATTTTTGGTTCCAGGTAGAACCCTTTTTGGTCCCATGTAGAACCCTTTAGGTTCTAGATAGCACCTTTTTTTCTAAGATTGTACCAAGAGTTACTGAATCTTTTCATCCATTTGCCTTATAAAAGGTATCTTACTCTTTCATCCATGATTCCATCGTTGTCATCATCCTGGTCACAAGCGTCTCCCTGGCCGTCTTTGTCAAAATCTTCCTGTCCAGAGTTAGGCAGGTTGGGGCAGTTATCCTGTTAAAGATGGATAAATAAATGGAAACAGTTTTAGAAATAGCCACAGGAAGAAAAATGTCAAAGATTGTCATTCTGTAAGATTAGAAAATGTGGAAAATCTGCAGGTCTGGTATTGAGGATAAATGTTATTAGGACAGTTTCCTGGACTTAATAAGATTTAGCCTAGTCCTGGACTAAAGTGTATGCTCAATTGATAATCTCAATTGAAAGCCCTTTTTATTCCAGGAAGGTCTAGACTTAAAAATGCACTCCACAATCTTAAGCACAAGAAATGCAAAATATGTATGTTATCATACAAATTTCAAAATTCGTAACATATCACACCAAAAAAAACAGGGACCCGTTTTGGCTCGTGAGCACCACTTTCAAAACTACTTGCTGAAATTATACAAAGAGTGCATATTTAATTTGGGACTAGGGACTAGGCTTACTCTGTATCCAGGAAAGTGGCCCACAGAGAACATAAAGTTAGGGTCTGTTACCTTTCTGCAGTGATAGGTGGCGTTGGCGCCACACACCAGGTTCTGATTAGGCCATCCATCCAGGTCTGAGTCCTCTCCACAGATGAAGCCATCACCAGCGTAGCCGATCCTGCACTCACACTTGTACATGGGGTCACTAAAGTGGCTGAGGTAGATACACTCTGAGGACCGGTGACAGTTGTGGGTCTTGTCTTTGCAGGGGTTCTCTGGCTCGCAGACCTGGAGAGAGAGAGAGAGAGAGAGAGAGATAGGGTGGGAGAGAGAGAGAGAGAGAGAGAGATAGGGTGGGAGAGAGAGAGAGAGAGAGAGAGCGAGAGAGAGAGACAGAGAGACAGAGAGACAGAGAGACAGAGAGACAGAGAGAGAGAGAGAGAGAGAGAGAGAGAGAGAGAGAGAGAGAGAGAGAGAGAGAGAGAGAGAGAGAGAGAGAGAGAGAGAGAGAGAGAGAGAGAGAGAGAGAGAGAGAGAGAGAGAGAGAGTCAGGTAGACATTAAATAATATTTCCATTTCCTAAGGAAGAACATGGTAAAAGTTCAGTAAATCAGTGAGTCTCATTTCTTGGGGTGAAGTGTATTCTCAGATGTCATGTTATGTCATGTCTTGTAATGTTGTGTTATATGTGAGGGCTCTATTTCTGACCCCATATGACCCCTGCTCCGCCATGACCCCTGTGCCTTGTGCATTCTGCTACAGTGTTTTATGTAGCAATGGCAAGAGAATCAAAGACAACACTGTTGTATCTCTATGGCTACAGATGTCCATCATTAGGAAGTAATTGGATGCCACTCCGTGTGCTCATATGGTACAACATTACAACACTGTTACGTGATGACCAATAACAAGGCCTTTCTTTCATTCATCAGCTTTGGGAAACAGAGGCCTGCTATGAGACAATTCTCCTTTCCCGTTTTCTCAAATCAATTTGTATGATGTTGGCCTAGGATCAGAGCCGGACCAGTTTTTAAAAGCCAGTTACAAACCAATGATTCAGTAGGCCTGTTATGCAATGTTAGGGCAGAACAGCAGATCTAGGTTCAAATACTATTTGAGATCTTTCAAATACTTTGAGTGTTTGCTTTAGCCTGTCTGGAGTGCCAGATGGCAGGCGTTTGTAGTTTTGTGACTATTCCATTGGTTCCATTGTGACAGGCAAGCTCAATCAAGACCAGATAAAGTATTGTAAATTATTTTAAATAGTATTTGAACCCAGGTCTATTGGGTAGTGGAGTGGTGTAGCGAAATGATTCAACTTTCCAACAAGGAATCTGTATGTGAAATCAGTTATCATGGTTTCAAAGCAGAAACAATGTATGTATGCCACTACAGATGTTGCCAACGTCTATTCCACGTTGGTTCGACGTAATTTCATAGATATTACGTGGAAACAACGTTGATTCAACCAGTGTGTGCCCAGTGGGAAGTAGCTATTGACATGACAGAACCGCATTAAAAAGTAATACATGTGTTGCTAGAGTGCAAACGTAGATAACAACATAGACAACAACATTAAAGAGACATACACGTAACTTTATAGTTTTCATCCCACCTAAGACCTCCACTCATACTGTAACACCAAGCAGATGTGAAATATGAAGAGAGAAGTATAGCAGATGTTTGCAATAATTTATATATTATATATATATATATACTACAGCTTCATAACTCTTCTACCGCCATTCTCCCTCTCTCTCTCCTGATACAGGGGCAAGGTGTGTCATGTTCATGCATGGTGGCCCGGAGTCCACCCTTGCAGCAGAGTGTACACTCACATTCTAAAAACGCGGGGCCACTAATAAATCACTGATGTTGGGCGATTAGGCCTGGCTCACAGTTGGGGAGGTGTTCGATGGAGTTGAGGTCAGGGCTCTGTGCAGGCCAGTCAAGTTCTTCCACGCCGATCTCGACAAACCATTTCTGTATGGACCTCGCTTTGTGCACGGGGGCATTGTCATGCTGAAACAGGAAAGGGCCTTCCCCAAAATGTTGCCACAAAGTTGGAAGCACAGAATCGTCTAGAATGTCATTGTACACTGTAGCGTTAAGATTTCCCTTCACTGGAACTAAGGGGCCTAGCCTGAACCATGAAAAACAGCCCCAGACCATTATTCCTCCTCCACCAAACTTTACTGTTGGCACTATGCATTGGTCCTCTGTAGCTCAGCTGGTAGAGCACGGCGCTTATAACGCCAAGGTAGTGGGTTCGATCCCCGGGACCACCCATACACAAAAAAATGTATGCACGCATGACTGTAAGTCGCTTTGGATAAAAGCGTCTGCTAAATGGCATATTATTATTATTATTATTATTAGTGTTCTCCTGGCATCCGCCAAACCCAGATTTGTCCGTCGGACTGCCAGATGGTGAAGCGTGATTCATCACTCCAGAGAACGTGTTTCCACTGCTCCAGAGTCCAATGGCGGTGAGCTTTACACCACTCCAGCCGTCACTTGGCATTGTGCACAGTGATCTTAGGCTTGTGTGCAGCTGCTTGGCCATGGAAACCCATTTCATGAAGCTCCCAACGAACAGTTATTCTGCTGATGTTGCTTCCAGAGGCAGTTTGGAAATTGGTAGTGAGTGTTGCAACAGAGGACAGGCGATTTTTACACGCTATGCGCTTCAGCACTCGGCCGTCCTGTTCTGTGAGCTTGTGTGGCCTACCACTTTGCGGCTGAGCCGTTGTTGCTCCTAGACATTTCACAATAACAGCACTTACAGTTGACCAGGGCAGCTCTAGCAGTGCAGAACTTTTGACGAACTGACTTGTTGGAAAGGTGGCATCCTATGACCGTGCCATGTTGAAAGTCACTGAGTTCTTCAGTAAGGCCATTCTACTGCCAATGTTTGTCTACGGAGATTGCATGGCTGTGTGCTCAATTTTATACAGAGGTCAGCAACGGTGTAAATGCAGTCTAAATAATACACTAGACCTAAAACCGATGTAGAGTGAAACAGACGTACCTGTTTGTTCTTCTTGGCAGCCTCCACCCCCATGCCGAAGGGCTGCGTTCCCTTGTAGCGGGGTGGGCAGGCCAGACAGTGAAACCCTGGGTCTGTGTTGACGCAACGCAATGCTCCACCAGCTTTAAAGCATACGTCAGATACCATGTCACACTGAGGAGGAAGAGGAGCAGATAAAATCAATCAATCAATCAATTAATCAATCAATCAGAGAGCAGAGACCATGTGACACGGAGGAGGAAGAGGATCAGAAGTAGATTATATTAAATCAATCAATCATAAAATCAATCAAACCGATCGATCAGAGAACATGTGACACTGTGGAGGAAGAGGATCAGAATGAGATTTACATTCTAAGTAGGGTAATAGGTCATGAATATGAATGAGTAAAGGAAGATCCAAAGGTAATGGTTAGGCATAGCCTGGGGATGAAAATGTATTAAGGGCTAAGGTTAGTGTTAGGGTTAACCATTAGTTAGTGGGTTAACCAAGTATCTGACTTGTGTAACATGCTTCTTTAACCCAAAATTACCTCGTTGACATCTTCGCAGTGGGTTCCGTTGCCACGGAAACCGAGAGGGCATAGCCCACACTCCCAGGATCCGTCGGGGGCGCTGTTACAGTCCACTCCTCCGAAGCATGGGTTAGACAGACAACCGTCTGACAGGGAACAATAATGCATTGGTTAGAAAAGTGTTTTAACAGAGTTATAAAAGAGTTATAACTAAAGCAACCATGTGAAGGGAAGCTATTCTCCATAATTTGTTGGCGACTGGTTATACATTTACATTTTAGTCATTTAGCAGACGCTCTTATCCAGAGCGACTTACATTATTAATTGTTTTTCTTCATACTGGCCCCCCGTGGGAATCAAACCCACAACCCTGGCGTTGCAAACGCCATGCTCTACCAACTGAGCTACATCCCTGCCGGCCATTCCCTCCCCTACCCTGGACGACGCTGGGCCAATTGGGCGCCGCCCAATGGGTCTCCCGGTCACGGCCGGCTATGACAGAGCCTGGATTCGAAAAAGGATCTCTAGTGGCACAGCTAGCACTGCGATGCAGTGCCTTAGACCACTGCGCCACTCGGGAGATAGTGATAGTGAAGAGAACCAGGACTAATACAGCTACGTTTGGACATTTGTTTATTGGTATATTTAGAATATTGACATTCAGCTTCCCCAGTTTGTTCAGGTGGTTCACTTCAGGTTGCTGTCTTCATTTCTCTCAAAGTTAGCAGGTTTCAGTGCTTTCAAAGCTTGTTGCCCATTCACAAGGTTACCATTAGCTAATGGCAAAACACATCCTTCCAGACTTTGTTATCAGCACAAATATTTGACAAAAATTTGCCTGGAGGCCAATCTCACAGCACTTATCACAGGAATGTTGAAATTTGAAATAATAACTCAACTGGAATGCTAGAATGAATTGGAAAAACTCAAAGGGAGTGAGGGAAGGTTAAAATAACTCAAAGGGAGAGAGAAAGGGATGAGGGGTTGGGTCAGAGGTGCTGAATGGGACACACACGCACGCACACACACATACATACAAACACACACACACACACACACAAACACACACACACTCACCGATAGGGCAGTCTTGTTTGTTGCAGGCATTACTGTCGTTGGTCTCCCCGGGGCACTTCTTGCCTCCGTACTGGGGTTCGGGGCTGTTACAGACACGGGTCCGACCCTTAACTCCACCCCCACAAGTTGCCGAGCAGATCGCCCATGGCGACCACGGTCCCCAACCACCGTCAACTGCACATGGACAACAAATATATTCTTCTTCCATTCCTTTACTTAGATTTGTGTGTATTAGGTTTTTGTTGTAGAACTGTTAGATATTACTTGCTAGATATTGCTACACTGTCGGAACTAGAAGCACAAGCATTTCGCTACACTCGCAATAACATCTGCTAACCATGTGTATGTGACCAATACATTTGATTTGATTTTAAATAAACAGTTAGTAGACCATCACATTTGTTGATCTCTTAGATCACAATGGGGGCTAGTCTTCCAAGAGTCCAAGAGGATGTTTTACTACTTTACATTACTGTCTTATCAAGTCTCTTTTACTGTAAGAAAGTGTAGCAAAGAATTACAGTAGTAGTTGTAGCCCTACGGTCACACACAGGAAATATGCAACCCCTTTGCATCCATTCTGTAGTGGCCAGTGCACTCTCAGCATTGTGTGGACAGATTACCGCAGTACGGCACATGCCGATTTGATTTGAGCCTGACGTTCTATGAAAGACGTCTAGCACGTTTAGCATGTGAACGGTGCCCCTTCTATACGAGTGGATAGAGGTGTAAAACTCTTCTTCTTCTCCATGTTTGTAAATCCAGGTAAGTGGGTATGAATCAGACCAAAATACTTGTTCAAACTACTTTATACTGGGTACAAACAGTATTTGTTCTCTTTCAAAAGAAAGAGGCTAGCTCAATCAATGCACAGCTAAATTATTCGAAAGAAAGCAAAAATGAACCCAGGTGCCTATAGTCTCTCTAGACAGACTGGTTGCCTCCCACATTGTACCAATGTTCCAGGATACACCCTAGGTCTTGGATTTCTAAGACTACATTATCGGTGTTGTCCCCCCATACTCACTTGGACAGGGCTTGGCCTCACAGCGCTGTGTCTCTCTCCCCTGGCCCTCACAGTCCTTGCCCCCCAGTTGTGGTGTGGGGGCATTGCAGTGGCGTATCCTGGTGATCTGGCCCTCACCACACGTCACCGAGCATGATGACCACGGAGACCACAGGCTCCACCCACCGTCCTGACGAACTGAACACACACAGGGACATGCCAGTCAAGTCAGAGTATAGGGAAAAGACATACATGTTTAATATATTCAGATGCTGGGTAATTCGGTTGCAGTATACTGGGTACTAGTGAGTCAGTGCAGGTTGGAACACCCTTTAGGTGTTCCAACCTGCACGGGACCTATTTCCAACAGCAGACAGAGAGACAGACAGACAGAGAAAGACAGAAAGACAGAGAGAGAGACAGAGAGACAGACAGAGAGACAGGCAGACAGAGACAGACAGACAGACAGAGACAGAGAGACAGACAGAGACAGAGAGACAGACAGAGACAGCGAGACAGACATACAGACAGACAGAGAGACAGACAGAGACAAGTCTCAGGCTTTTGAGCCAGAGTGGGTTGAGGTCTCTGTCCAGCCATCTCCATCCTAGCAGAACAGTGCTCCTCACGTGCACAAACACACACCCACGTGCACACACACACACAAACACACACACACTCTCACGTAGCAACTGCAGGAAAATATTGTTTTTATGTTGTTGTAGCAATGCCTTTTAGGTGGAGGGCCGAAGCACGTGAAGTTGATCGATCCCTGTCATCATGCATCATTCTTATGATGGCTATAACATTTGTTGGCACCTTCAATTCTTGCACATTTTCTCATAAAAAGTATATTCCAACACTATCTGCTCAGGCAAATTTGCTGAACTGCTAAACTTGGAACCAATCAGAACTCCTGTACATAACCCTCGTGATGAAGGCAGCCAATGGCTTGCTTCTATCTATGATGTAAACACAGCCTCTTGTGAAAACACGAGCTGCTGTCTGATGAAGAGGAACATATATAGCTAGCTAGCTACCAAAGACTGAAATAAGATAAATATGCACTTGACATATGCAGCATGCAATACGAATTGTCTTGGTAAAAGACCAAGTTCATATTATGGCAAGAACAGCTCAAATAAGCAAAGAGAAACGACAGTCCATCATTAATTTAAGACATGAAGGTCAGTCAATACGGAACATTTCAAGAACTTTGAAAGTTTCTTCAAGTGCAGTCACAAAAAACATAAAGCGCTATGATGAAACCGGCTCTCATGAGGACCGCCACAGGAAATGAAGACCCAGAGTTACATCTGCTGCAGAGGATAAGTTCATTAGAGTTACCAGCCTCAGAAATTGCAGCCCAAATAAATGCTTCACAGAGTTCAAGTCACAGACACATCTCAACATCAACTGTTCAGAGGGGACTGTGTGAATCAGGCCTTCGCGGTCGAACTGCTGCAAAGAAACCACTACTAAAGGACACCAATAATAAGAAGAGACCTGCTTGGACCAAGAAACACAAGCAATGGACATTAGACCGGTGGAAATGTGTCCTTTGGTCTGGAGTCCAAATTTGAGATTTTTGTTTCCAACCGCCGTGTCTTTGTGAGATGCGGTGTAGGTGAACGGATGATCTCCGCATGTGTAGTTCCCACCGTAAAGCATGGAGGAGGAGGTGTGATTGTGTAGGGGTGCATTGCTGGTGACACTGTCTGTGATTTATTTAGAATTCAAGGCATACTTAACCAGCATGGCTACCACAGCATTCTGCAGCGATACGACATCCCATCTGGTTTGGGCTTAGTGGGACTATCATTTGTTTTTCAACAGGACAATGGCCCAACACACCTCTAGGCTGTGTAAGGGCTATTCTACCAAGAAGGAGAGTGATGGAGTGCTGCATCAGCTGACCTGGCCTCCTCAATCCCCCGACCTCAACCAAATTGAGATGGTTTGGGATGAGTCAGACAGCAGAGTGAAGGAAAAACAGCCAACAAGTGCTCAGCATATGTGGGAACTCCTTCAAGACTGTTGGGAAAGCATTCCAGGTGAAGCTGGTTGAGAGAATGCCAAGAGTGTTCAAAGCGTCATCGAGGCAAAGGGTGGCTATTTGAAGAATCCCAAATATAAAATATATTTTGATTTGTTTAACACTTTTTTGGTTACTACATGATTCCATATGTGTTATTTCATAGTTTTGATGTCTTTACTATTATTCTACAATGTATAAAATAGTAAAAATAAAGAAAAACCCTTGAATGAGTAGGTGTGTCCAAACTTTTGACTGGTACTGTACGTTTCATGCATATATATTCGAACAAAGAACACCATCACAAATAGTGTTTCACCATTTATTGAGTACAGAGACAAATATAAAAAGTGTCTCAGGCAGTATTTGAAGTATCTAAATATAGTGTAACCTACCAATCAATGTATATCAAGTGCCGTGGAGGGTACAATCTGACAATGTTGCAGTCCAGAAATGAGAGCTTTTCTATCTATGCCAAAAGCCTGGGCCTCTGATGGAGACTGTAGAACTGTCAACAACGCATGCTTCAGTATTCCCCCTTCTCTCTAGAAGCATTTATGTGGCCAGGCCCCATAGGTGTATTGAAAGGATCCCACCCTGGTCACCAACGTAGCTGACCGATGTAGAGAGAGACAAGGGCCTTAGCAGAATGCAATCTAAAGCTTGAGTGGTGCAGAGACGAGAACTCTATCATCTATGGCAAAAGCCTGGGCTCCTGACGGGGACAATAGAATTATCCCCACTGCATGTTACAATAGTAAAAAATAATCTGTTTGTCACCTCTTAAACTGATTCTACAATGAATTTAGTCTTTGAGATGCTCAATCAAGCACATGTATCTGTAGTTGGTGTTCTTCAACTCTAAAATGCACTAGACTGTGTAAGACAAAATCCACAAAGAAAATACAACAGGCAAATGCATATGTGGTCTCAATGTCTAAATAGTGACGGCAGGGCTAGTTCAAACTGCAGGACTTGGTGAATAGATTACGGGAGACAAAAGTGAGCGACAATAATTAATTAAGATGCTCAAACAAGCACGTGTATCTTTAGTGGGTGTTCTTCAACTCTAAAATGCACTAGACTGTGTAAGACAAAACAGGCAAATGCATATGCGATCCCAATGTCTAAATAGTGTTCAAACAGCTAGTTCAAACTGCAGTAGGATGGTTCTCCTCACAGGTGAGTGAATCAGCCCATGCTTGGTGAATAGCACTTGGTTGATCTCTGGGAGCAGGACACAGGAGAGCTGAATAGATCATGTGAAACAAACGTGAGAGACAAGAATGAATAAAATAAATCATCACAGCAAAGGAATGTAGTTCGTGAGCTAGAAAATGAACATCCTGACAGTCTGAGGCAGGATGCTCTGCATTCACCCTACATTCTAGGATAATGTGGCATTTCTTATTTGTCAGTATGAATGAAATGAGTGGGTCCTGCATTGATGACTGTATTAGATTTCACTATTAGTCCTATAGATTTTTGTAGTCT